>NC_048587.1:6708509-6731009 GCF_013265735.2 Oncorhynchus mykiss | reverse complement strand
TACTGGTTGAGTTTGAGGAGGTGTTGAGGAGCATGTTGCTCTTCCTGTTGTTGTCCTCTCTACTGGTTGAGTTTGAGGAGGTGTTGAGGAGCATGATGCTCTTCCTGTTGTTATTGTCCTCTCTACTGGTTGAGTTTGAGGAGGTGTTGAGGAGCATGTTGCTCTTCCTGTTGTTGTTATTGTCCTCTCTACTGGTTGAGTTTGAGGAGCATGATGCTCTTCCTGTTGTTGTTGTCCTCTCTACTGGTTGAGTTTGAGGAGGTGTTGAGGAGCATGTTGCTCTTCCTGTTGTTGTCCTCTCTACTGGTTGAGTTTGAGGAGGTGTTGAGGAGCATGATGCTCTTCCTGTTGTTATTGTCCTCTCTACTGGTTGAGTTTGAGGGGGTGTTGAGGAGCATGTTGCTCTTCCTGTTGTTGTTGTCCTCTCTACTGGTTGAGTTTGAGGAGGTGTTGAGGAGCATGTTGCTCTTCCTGTTGTTGTTGTTATTGTCCTCTCTACTGGTTGAGTTTGAGGGGGTGCCAAGGCAGCAGCTACTCTTCCTGTGGCACTGTTGTTATTGTCCTCTCTGCTGGCTGGTTGGCTGGCTGTTATGCTGGCGGTCAGGGTGCTATTGCTCGGTAAGGTGCTCTCTGGTCTCTCCGTGACAGTGTTTGGAGGCTGGCTGGTTGGGCGAGGGGGCCTGGGACGGGTGGGTACCAGAGGGCAGGGTATGGGCGATTGGTACCCCCCCTGGCACCATCCCCTCTAAGCCACCCGGGATCACCCCTGGAGCCATGCCCATCATGCCCGGCGGGTACCTAGGGAGAAGGAGGTTAGAGGTCAGGGTCAAAGGTAATCTGTAGTTCAGGCAGGCAATAGCGAAGCAGCCCAGAGCTGAAGATTCCGTTGTGACAGAGTGATGAGGACAGAGTAGTAGAAGACCTTTCTTCACCCAGAGACACACTTTAATGGAAGAGGGGGTTGGTCTAATGGAAGAGGGGGTTGGTCTAATGGAAGAGGGGGTTGGTCTGTCTAACAGAAGAGGGGGTTGGTCTGTCTAACGGAAGAGGAGGTTGGTCTGTCTAACGGAAGAGGGGGTTGGTCTGTCTAACGGAAGAGAAGGTTGGTCTGTCTAACGGAAGAGGGGGTTGGTCTGTCTAACAGAAGAGGGGGTTGGTCTGTCTAACGGAAG
The DNA here is from genome assembly GCF_013265735.2 of Oncorhynchus mykiss. NCBI lineage: Eukaryota > Metazoa > Chordata > Actinopteri > Salmoniformes > Salmonidae > Oncorhynchus > Oncorhynchus mykiss. The sequence continues at coordinate 6,729,837 of NC_048587.1, read as the reverse complement.
AGGGGGTCGGTCTGTATAACGGAAGAGGGGGTCGGTCTGTATAATGGAAGAGGGGGTTGGTCTGTCTAATGGTAGAGGGGGTCGGTCTGTCTAGTGGAAGAGGGGGTTGGTCTGTCTAATGGTAGAGGGGGTCGGTCTATCTAATGGTAGAGGGGGTTGGTCTGTCTAATGGAAGAGGGGGTCGGTCTGTCTAATGGTAGAGGGGGTCGGTCTGTCTAATGGAAGAGGGGGTTGGTCTGTCTAATATTAGAGGGGGTTGGTCTGTCTAATGGAAGAGGGGGTTGGTCTGTCTAACAGAAGAGGGGGTTGGTCTGTCTAATGGTAGAGGGGGTTGGTCTATCTAATGGAAGAGGGGGTTGGTCTGTCTAATGGAAGAGGGGGTTGGTCTGTCTAAAGGAAGAGCGTATAAATCTATGCAACAAGTGTGGACTTGTTGTCGCCTTAAGCTCCACAGGGAGCACAGAGGAGTAATGGTTGAATAGAGCCCTGCGGAAGGAAGTCAAATCTACACAGAAGTTGGTTTATTTCTACACTAAAGGGATGTGTTAAGAGAACAGACCCGAGGGCAGTAACAACATTACAGTCCACAGCAAAAAGGTGAGAAACAGGGAGGTTCTAGTCATAGAAATACATTCTGTAGAATGAATGGGAAGAACAGTTCTATAGATTACATTTCTACGGTTGTAGTATATCCAGGCCTGGCAGAAAGAGGCTGGCACCGCATCATCACACAGTATTTACCTGAGTGCCAATAGGTACTACATTTTGTCTTGAGGAGCCCCGGTTGTTAGGGCGTGCAGAGTTTGGTTGGCTTGGCTGTGTGAGAGAAGCACACGGAGGTGGACAGACTGAGATCAGATCAACATCCAGGGAGGTCACATGATGAAGGAGTACGAGGTAACGCTGTATCAGGGCTCTCCAACCCTGTTACCCTGTTACTAGACCCTGTTACCCTGTTACCCTGTTACTAGACCCTGTTACCCTGTTACTAGACCCTGTTACCCTGTTACTAGACCCTGTTACCCTGTTACTAGACCATGTTACCCTGTTACTAGACCCTGTTACCCTGTTACTAGACCATGTTACTAGACCTTGTTACTAGACCCTGTTACCCTGTTACTAGACCCTGTTACCCTGCTACTAGACCCTGTTACTAGACCCTGTTACCCTGTTACTAGACCCTGTTACTAGACCCTGTTACCCTGTTACTTGACCCTGTTACTAGAGCTGTCCTGTTAAAATGGTATCTCTCCAGGAACAGGGTTGGAGTTAAAACCTACAGGAGGATTTCTCTCCAGGAACAGGGTTGGAGTTAAAACCTACAGGAAGGAGGGTATCTCTCCAGGAACAGGGTTGGAGTTAAAACCTACAGGAAGGAGGATTTCTCTCCAGGAACAGGGTTGGAGTTAAAACCTACAGGAAGGAGGGTATCTCTCCAGGAACAGGGTTGGAGTTAAAACCTACAGGAAGGAGGGTATCTCTCCAGGAACAGGGTTGCAGTTAAAACCTACAGGAAGGAGGGTCTCTCTCCAGGAACAGGGTTCTACTACATTCTAAGAAAAACATAACATTGACATCTCTATTCATGTTTTTTTTTTTTAACTGAGAGTTTCATTATTTCAAACCGTCTTTATGTGCCGGTAAATGTCCCTGTATTTCAGAAATATATCTGACTGCCGTATGGAACTAGTCAAGATATCCAGGACTATGAAAATAACTTTATAAACCTATATGTCAAGAGGTGAAATTAGCAATAAAATAAGATGATGTGAGTGTGTGTGTGTGTGTGTGTGTGTGTGTGTGTGTGTGCGTGTGTGTGTGTGTGTGTGTGTGTGTGTGTCACACAGTAGATGTCACACTTGTCGCTGTGCTTCCTCAGCCTACCTGTAGGCGGTGCCATTGAGCTCTGGGTGGACACCTTGCTGGTCCATTACTGCCCACGGTCCTGTGGTCACAAAGAACTCCTTATTCACACAGTTTCTTAGGCTGTCAGGGATGCGGCCTGCGATGGAGAGAGAGAGAAAGTGGGGAGATGGAGGGAGGAGAGGGAGATAGATTAAGAAATGTGGAGAGAGAGAGAGGTAAAGACACAGAGAGAGAGAGGTAAAGACAGAGAGAGAGAGGTAAAGACAGAGACAGAGAGAGGTAAAGACATACAGAGAGAGAAAGAGAGAGAGAGAGAGAGAGAGAGGTAAAGACAGAGATAGAGGTAAAGACAGAGAGAGGTAAAGAGAGAGAGAGGTAAAGACAGAGAGAGGTAAAGACATAGAGAGGTAAAGAGAGAGAAGGAGAGGTAAAGAGAGAGAGAGAGAGATGGATAGTTCTAATACAGAGCACCAACCTGATCATCACACAGACAAAATGAAGCCATAACTTGTAGAGTGATTAAAAGGGGATAAAGAAGGAATGGAGAGATGTTAGCTATGGGATGGGTAGATGTTAGCTATGGGATGGGTAGATGTTAGCTATGGGATGGAGACATGTTAGCTATGGGATGGAGACATGTTAGCTATGAGATGGAGAGATGTTAGCTATGGGATGGGTAGATGTTAGCTATAGGATGGAGAGATGTTAGCTATGGGATGGAGACATGTTAGCTATGGGATGGGTAGATGTTAGCTATGGGATGGAGAGATGTTAGCTATGGGATGGGTAGATGTTAGCTATGGGATGGAGACATGTTAGCTATGGGATGGAGAGATGTTAGCTTAAGAAGGATAGAAATTCCACAAATTAACTTTTATCAAGGCACACATGTCAATTGAAATGCATTCCAGGTGACTAGCTCATGAAGCTGGTTGAGAGAATGCCAAGAGTGTGCAAAGCTGTCATCAAGGCAAAGGGCGGCTATTTGAAGAATCTCAAATATAAAATATATTTTTGATTTGTTTAACACTTTCGTTTGGTCACTACATGATTCCACATGTGTTATGTTATAGTTTTATTGTTTTCACTATTATTATTATTATTATTCTACAATGTAGAAAACAGTAACAAATCAAATAAAAACCCTTGAATGAGTAGGTGTTCTAGAACCTTTGACCGGTAGTGTTGCCTGGCAACACAATCACTAATTAAAGTTGTTATTTCACAATGTGGATGTTATCTGGGAGGCAAGGGTTAGATCCCAAATGGCTTTCCCTACTTTATACTACAGCCCTATTCCCTATATAGTACACTATTCTATACTACAGCCCAATTCCCTATATAGTGCACTACTCTATACTACAGCCCTATTCCCTATATAGTACACTACTCTATACTACAGCCCTATATAGTGCACTACTTTATACTACAGCCCTATTCCCTATATAGTGCACTACAATTGACATGAAGTCTGGTTTGAAGTTGTGTACTACAACCCTGCTGGGGACCAGGGTTCCTGACTAGTGAGGTGCTGGGGAACAGGGTTCCTGACTAGTGAGGTGCTGGGGAACAGGGTTCCTGACTAGTGAGGTGCTGTGGAACAGGGTTCCTGACTGGTGAGGTGCTGGGGACCATGGTTCCTGACTGGTGAGGTGCTGGGGAACAGGGTTCCTGACTGGTGAGGTGCTGGGGAACAGGGTCCCTGACTAGTGAGGTGCTGGGGAACAGGGTTCCTGACTAGTGAGGTGCTGTGGAACAGGGTTCCTGACTAGTGAGGTGCTGTGGAACAGGGTTCCTGACTGGTGAGGTGACTAGTGAGGTGCTGGGGAACAGGGTTCCTGACTAGTGAGGTGCTGGGGAACAGGGTTCCTGACTAGTGAAGTGCTGGGGAACAGGGTTCCTGACTAGTGAGGTGCTGGGGAACAGGGTTCCTGACTAGTGAGGTGCTGGGGAACAGGGTCCCTGACTAGTGAGGTGCTGGGGAACAGGGTTCCTGACTAGTGATGTGCTGGGGAACATGGTTCCTGACTAGTGAGGTGACTAGTGAGGTGCTGGGGAACAGGGTTCCTGACTAGTGAGGTGCTGTGGAACATGGTTCCTGACTAGTGATGTGCTGGGGAACATGGTTCCTGACTAGTGAGGTGCTGGGGAACAGGGTCCCTGACTAGTGAGGTGCTGGGGACCAGGGTTCCTGACTAGTGAGGTGCTGGGGAACAGGGTTCCTGACTAGTGAGGTGCTGGGGAACAGGGTCCCTGACTAGTGAGGTGCTGGGGACCAGGGTCCCTGACTAGTGAGGTGCTGGGGAACAGGGTCCCTGACTAGTGAGGTGCTGGGGACCAGGGTTCCTGACTAGTGAGGTGCTGGGGAACAGGGTTCCTGACTAGTGAGGTGCTGGGGAACAGGGTTCCTGACTAGTGAGGTGCTGGGGAACAGGGTTCCTGACTAGTGAGGTGCTGGGGAACATGGTTCCTGACTAGTGAGGTGCTGGGGAACATGGTTCCTGACTAGTGAGGTGACTAGTGAGGTGCTGGGGAACATGGTTCCTGACTAGTGAGGTGCTGTGGAACAGGGTTCCTGACTAGTGAGGTGCTGTGGAACAGGGTTCCTGACTAGTGAGGTGCTGGGGAACAGGGTTCCTGACTGGTGAGGTGACTAGTGAGGTGCTGGGGAACAGGGTTCCTGACTAGTGAGGTGCTGGGGAACAGGGTTCCTGACTAGTGAAGTGCTGGGGAACAGGGTTCCTGACTAGTGAGGTGCTGGGGAACAGGGTTCCTGACTAGTGAGGTGCTGGGGAACAGGGTCCCTGACTAGTGAGGTGCTGGGGAACAGGGTTCCTGACTAGTGATGTGCTGGGGAACATGGTTCCTGACTAGTGAGGTGACTAGTGAGGTGCTGGGGAACAGGGTTCCTGACTAGTGAGGTGCTGTGGAACATGGTTCCTGACTACTGATGTGCTGGGGAACATGGTTCCTGACTAGTGAGGTGCTGGGGAACAGGGTCCCTGACTAGTGAGGTGCTGGGGACCAGGGTTCCTGACTAGTGAGGTGCTGGGGAACAGGGTTCCTGACTAGTGAGGTGCTGGGGAACAGGGTCCCTGACTAGTGAGGTGCTGGGGAACAGGGTTCCTGACTAGTGAGGTGCTGGGGACCAGGGTCCCTGACTAGTGAGGTGCTGGGTAACAGGGTTCCTGACTAGTGAGGTGCTGGGGACCAGGGTTCCTGACTAGTGAGGTGCTGGGGAACAGGGTTCCTGACTAGTGAGGTGCTGGGGAACAGGGTTCCTGACTAGTGAGGTGCTGGGGACCAGGGTCCCTGACTAGTGAGGTGCTGGGGACCAGGGTCCCTGACTAGTGAGGTGCTGGGGAACAGGGTCCCTGACTAGTGAGGTGCTGGGGACCAGGGTTCCTGACTAGTGAGGTGCTGGGGACCAGGGTCCCTGACTAGTGAGGTGCTGGGGACCAGGGTCCCTGACTAGTGAGGTGCTGGGGAACAGGGTCCCTGACTAGTGAGGTGCTGGGGACCAGGGTTCCTGCCTAGTGAGGTGCTGGGGAACAGGGTTCCTGACTAGTGAGGTGCTGTGGAACAGGGTTCCTGACTAGTGAGGTGCTGGGGAACAGGGTTCCTGACTAGTGAGGTGCTGGGGAACATGGTTCCTGACTAGTGAGGTGCTGGGGAACATGGTTCCTGACTAGTGAGGTGACTAGTGAGGTGCTGGGGAACATGGTTCCTGACTAGTGAGGTGCTGGGGACCAGGGTTCCTGACTAGTGAGGTGCTGGGGACCAGGGTCCCTGACTAGTGAGGTGCTGGGGAACATGGTTCCTGACTAGTGAGGTGCTGGGGACCAGGGTCCCTGACTAGTGAGGTGCTGGGGACCAGGGTCCCTGACTAGTGAGGTGCTGGGGACCAGGGTCCCTGACTAGTGAGGTGCTGGGGAACATGGTTCCTGACTAGTGAGGTGCTGGGGACCAGGGTCCCTGACTAGTGAGGTGCTGGGGACCAGGGTCCCTGACTAGTGAGGTGCTGGGGAACAGGGTCCCTGACTAGTGAGGTGCTGGGGACCAGGGTCCCTGACTAGTGAGGTGCTGGGGACCAGGGTCCCTGACTAGTGAGGTGCTGGGGACCAGGGTCCCTGACTAGTGAGGTGCTGGGGACCAGGGTCCCTGACTAGTGAGGTGCTGGGGACCAGGGTCCCTGACTAGTGAGGTGCTGGGGAACAGGGTCCCTGACTAGTGAGGTGCTGGGGACCAGGGTTCCTGACTAGTGAGGTGCTGGGGAACAGGGTTCCTGACTAGTGAGGTGCTGGGGAACAGGGTCCCTGACTAGTGAGGTGCTGGGGAACAGGGTTCCTGACTAGTGAGGTGCTGGGGACCAGGGTCCCTGACTAGTGAGGTGCTGGGGAACAGGGTTCCTGACTAGTGAGGTGCTGGGGAACAGGGTTCCTGACTAGTGAGGTGCTGGGGAACAGGGTTCCTGACTAGTGAGGTGCTGGGGAACAGGGTTCCTGACTAGTGAGGTGCTGGGGACCAGGGTCAATGACTAGTGAGGTGCTGGGGACCAGGGTCCCTGACTAGTGAGGTGCTGGGGCACAGGGTCCCTGACTAGTGAGGTGCTGGGGACCAGGGTTCCTGACTAGTGAGGTGCTGGGGACCAGGGTCCCTGACTAGTGAGGTGCTGGGGACCAGGGTCCCTGACTAGTGAGGTGCTGGGGAACAGGGTCCCTGACTAGTGAGGTGCTGGGGACCAGGGTTCCTGACTAGTGAGGTGCTGGGGAACAGGGTTCCTGACTAGTGAGGTGCTGGGGAACAGGGTTCCTGACTAGTGAGGTGCTGGGGAACAGGGTTCCTGACTAGTGAGGTGCTGGGGAACATGGTTCCTGACTAGTGAGGTGCTGGGGAACATGGTTCCTGACTAGTGAGGTGACTAGTGAGGTGCTGGGGAACATGGTTCCTGACTAGTGAGGTGCTGTGGAACAGGGTTCCTGACTAGTGAGGTGCTGTGGAACAGGGTTCCTGACTAGTGAGGTGCTGGGGAACAGGGTTCCTGACTGGTGAGGTGACTAGTGAGGTGCTGGGGAACAGGGTTCCTGACTAGTGAGGTGCTGGGGACCAGGGTTCCTGACTAGTGAGGTGCTGGGGACCAGGGTTCCTGACTAGTGAGGTGCTGGGGACCAGGGTCCCTGACTAGTGAGGTGCTGGGGACCAGGGTTCCTGACTAGTGATGTGCTGGGGAACATGGTTCCTGACTAGTGAGGTGACTAGTGAGGTGCTGGGGACCAGGGTCCCTGACTAGTGAGGTGCTGGGGAACATGGTTCCTGACTAGTGAGGTGCTGGGGACCAGGGTCCCTGACTAGTGAGGTGCTGGGGACCAGGGTCCCTGACTAGTGAGGTGCTGGGGACCAGGGTCCCTGACTAGTGAGGTGCTGGGGACCAGGGTTCCTGACTAGTGATGTGCTGGGGAACATGGTTCCTGACTAGTGAGGTGACTAGTGAGGTGCTGGGGACCAGGGTCCCTGACTAGTGAGGTGCTGGGGAACATGGTTCCTGACTAGTGAGGTGCTGGGGACCAGGGTCCCTGACTAGTGAGGTGCTGGGGACCAGGGTCCCTGACTAGTGAGGTGCTGGGGACCAGGGTCCCTGACTAGTGAGGTGCTGGGGAACATGGTTCCTGACTAGTGAGGTGCTGGGGACCAGGGTCCCTGACTAGTGAGGTGCTGGGGACCAGGGTCCCTGACTAGTGAGGTGCTGGGGAACAGGGTCCCTGACTAGTGAGGTGCTGGGGACCAGGGTCCCTGACTAGTGAGGTGCTGGGGAACAGGGTCCCTGACTAGTGAGGTGCTGGGGACCAGGGTTCCTGACTAGTGAGGTGCTGGGGACCAGGGTTCCTGACTAGTGAGGTGCTGGGGACCAGGGTCCCTGACTAGTGAGGTGCTGGGGACCAGGGTTCCTGACTAGTGAGGTGCTGGGGAACAGGGTTCCTGACTAGTGAGGTGCTGGGGACCAGGGTCCCTGACTAGTGAGGTGCTGGGGAACAGGGTCCCTGACTAGCGAGGTGCTGGGGAACAGGGTTCCTGACTAGTGAGGTGCTGGGGACCAGGGTCCCTGACTAGTGAGGTGCTGGGGAACAGGGTTCCTGACTAGTGAGGTGCTGGGGACCAGGGTCCCTGACTAGTGAGGTGCTGGGGACCAGGGTCCCTGACTAGTGAGGTGCTGGGGACCAGGGTCCCTGACTAGTGAGGTGCTGGGGAACAGGCGTACCGCTGATGGCTCTTCGTATCTCGGTGGCAGCTGCCTCTCTCATCTCCAGAGAAGCCTGTTCACTGTACCAGGCTGTGTGTGGTGTACAGATCAGGTTGGGAGCATCCTTCAGAGGGCCTGTAGCAAAACTAGAGAGAGGGGAGGGGTGGGGGGGGTGGGGGGGGTTTAGAGAGAACAAGTATCAGACCCAAATCAGGCAGTGGCCTCTTCATCTAATCTCCGTTCCTCATCTCCTCCTTTCATCTCCTCCCTTCATTTCCTCCTCTCTTCATCTCCTCCTCTCTTAATTTCCTCATCTCCTCTCCTTCCCTGATAACAGATGCTGAGACTTCCTCTCCTTCTTCTTCCCTCAGTCCTCCCAACTCACCCTCCGTGCCCTGGTCCTAGGGTTGTGTGTGAAGGTGTCACTGATATGAGCCACTGTAGTGTGGGATTACAGGTCCTGTTGACGTCTTGTTGATGTGTGTTCACAGTAGAACCATATCTCCCTGACACCTGAAGGGTTCTATCTCGTGCACTGTGTCTCACCTGAAGGGTTCTATCTCGTGCACTGTGTCTCACCTGAAGGATTATATCTCGTGCACTGTGTGTCTCACCTGAAGGGTTCTATCTCGTGCACTGTGTCTCACCTGAAGGGTTCTATCTTGTGCACTGTGTGTCTCACCTGAAGGGTTCTATCTCGTGCACTGTGTCTCACCTGAAGGGTTCTATCTTGTGCACTGTGTGTCTCACCTGAAGGATTCTATCTCGTGCACTGTGTGTCTCACCTGAAGGGTTCTATCTCGTGCACTGTGTGTCTCACCTGAAGGGTTCTATCTCGTGCACTGTGTGTCTCACCTGAAGGGTTCTATCTCGTGCACTGTGTGTCTCACCTGAAGGGTTCTATCTTGTGCACTGTGTGTCTCACCTGAAGGGTTCTATCTCGTGCACGTCCAGGGCAGCGCCACGTATCCTCCCCTCCTTCAGGGCCTGAGCCAGGGCCTTCTCATCCACCAGCCCTCCCCGCGCTGCATTCACCAGGAACGCTCCCTGACGCATCTAGAAGGGTCGGGGGGAGAGAAAGATAAGAGAGAGAGAAGAGGGGGGGGGGGGGTTGATTTGATCTAAAGAGGGGTGCCACCAACATGTAGTTTTTACAAAGAATTTGTTTGCGTCCTTCTTTTAAGTATCTTAATACAGATGACAGAGCTGGAGAAGAGAGACTAGAATAGAGATGACCTACTGATAGAGCTGGAGAAGAGAGACTAGAATAGAGATGACCTTCTGATAGAGCTGGAGAAGAGAGACTAGAATAGAGATGACCTACTGATAGAGCTGGAGAAGAGAGACTAGAATAGAGATGACCTTCTGATAGAGCTAGAGAAGAGAGACTAGAATAGAGATGACCTACTGATAGAGCTGGAGAAGAGAGACTAGAATAGAGATGACCTACTGATAGAGCTGGAGAAGAGAGACTATAATAGAGATGACCTTCTGATAGAGCTAGAGAAGAGAGACTAGAATAGAAATGACCTACTGATAGAGCTGGAGACGAGAGACTAGAATAGAGATGACCTACTGATAGAGCTGGAGAAGAGAGACTAGAATAGAGATGACCTACTGATAGAGCTGGAGAAGAGAGACTAGAATAGAGATGACCTACTGATAGAGCTGGAGAAGAGAGACTAGAATAGAGATGACCTTCTGATAGAGCTGGAGAAGAGAGACTAGAATAGAGATGACCTACTGATAGAGCTGGAGACGAGAGACTAGAATAGAGATGACCTACTGATAGAGCTGGAGAAGAGAGACTATAATAGAGATGACCTTCTGATAGAGCTGGAGAAGAGAGACTATAATAGAGATGACCTACTGATAGAGCTGGAGAAGAGAGACTAGAATAGAGATGACCTACTGATAGAGCTGGAGAAGAGAGACTAGAATAGAGATGACCTTCTGATAGAGCTGGAGAAGAGAGACTAGAATAGAGATGACCTACTGATAGAGCTGGAGAAGAGAGACTAGAATAGAGATGACCTACTGATAGAGCTGGAGAAGTGAGACTAGAATAGAGATGACCTACTGATAGAGCTGGAGAAGAGAGACTAGAATAGAGATGACCTACTGATAGAGCTGGAGAAGAGAGACTAGAATAGAGATGACCTACTGATAGAGCTGGAGAAGAGAGACTAGAATAGAGATGACCTACTGATAGAGCTGGAGAAGAGAGACTAGAATAGAGATTACCTACTGATAGAGCTGGAGAAGAGAGACTAGAATAGAGATGGCCTACTGATAGAGCTGGAGAAGAGAGACTATAATAGAGATGACCTACTGATAGAGCTGGAGAAGAGGGACTTTAATAGAGATTACCTACTGATAGAGCTGGAGAAGAGAGACTATAATAGAGATGACCTACTGATAGAGCTGGAGAAGAGAGACTAGAATAGAGATGACCTACTGATAGAGCTGGAGAAGAGAGACTAGAATAGAGATGACCTACTCATAGAGCTGGAGAAGAGAGACTAGAATAGAGATGACCTACTGATAGAGCTGGAGAAGAGAGACTAGAATAGAGATGGCCTACTGATAGAGCTGGAGAAGAGAGACTGTAATAGAGATGACCTACTGATAGAGCTGGAGAAGAGGGACTAGAATAGAGATGACCTACTGATAGAGCTGGAGAAGAGAGACTAGAATAGAGATGACCTTCTGATAGAGCTGGAGAAGAGAGACTAGAATAGAGATGACCTACTGATAGAGCTGGAGAAGAGAGACTAGAATAGAGATGACCTACTGATAGAGCTGGAGAAGTGAGACTAGAATAGAGATGACCTACTGATAGAGCTGGAGAAGAGAGACTAGAATAGAGATGACCTACTGATAGAGCTGGAGAAGAGAGACTAGAATAGAGATGACCTACTGATAGAGCTGGAGAAGAGAGACTAGAATAGAGATGACCTACTGATAGAGCTGGAGAAGAGAGACTAGAATAGAGATGACCTACTGATAGAGCTGGAGAAGAGAGACTAGAATAGAGATTACCTACTGATAGAGCTGGAGAAGAGAGACTAGAATAGAGATGGCCTACTGATAGAGCTGGAGAAGAGAGACTGTAATAGAGATGACCTACTGATAGAGCTGGAGAAGAGGGACTAGAATAGAGATTACCTACTGATAGAGCTGGAGAAGAGGGACTATAATAGAGATGACCTACTGATAGAGCTGTAGAAGAGCCTAGAATGTATTTGACGCTCCACTGAATGCTCTACTGAAGACATGACAAACCGAGCACCTGGGCAACACATGCACACGCATACACAAATATGTCTGTTTCATCCCCATGGAGACACATCCACACCTGAGGAAAATCAGCTCTGAGGGATCACTGTCAAAAGTGCTTTAAGAGTTGTGTGCTTGAGTACGTCCCAAATTTAACCCTATTCCCTTGATAGTGCACTACTTGGCTCAGCTCACAGGGTTGTCTGTAGATGGGGACATCCCAAATGGAACTCTATTCCCTTGATAGTGCACTACTTGGCTCAGCTCACAGAGTTGTCTGTAGATGGGGACATCCCAAATGGAACTCTATTCCCTTTATAGTGCACTACGTTGAGGACAAGATGACAGTTGATAACTATACTAGACAACAAAAATAAATAAAAAAACAGCTAGCGGAGAAAAACAACAGCTCCAGAAAAATCCAATTACTATTCTTGGAAGAAACTGTAATCCCTTAAATCTAGACACAATACGAAATCCACGACATGAAAAGCCCTCGCACTGTCAGTCATCCTTTAATTACACACACACACACACACACACACACACACACGATAAGAAGATGCAGGCTTGAGAGAACAGTGAAGAAGAGACACAGGAGAACTGGGTTAAGAGATAGAGCCTTCTCTATTCTGTTGTTCTCCTTCAGACAGCTCTTCAATGCTCTCTCTCTCTCTCTCTCCATCTCTCAGATGTGAAGTCAACCAGAAACAATAGAAACACAGAAAATAAGAGGAAACGGAGATAAGAGGTGTAATTCTCCTCTCCTCCACCAGGTGGCAGACCAGACAGACCAGATGGGGTATTGTAGTTTTGACAGCAGCTCTGAGCAGTGAAGTCAACCTGAGAGAGTCAGAGGAAACTGAGATAAGAGGTGTAATTATCTTCTCCTCCACCAGGTGGCAGACCAGGACAGACCAGATGGGGTATTGTAGTTTTGACAGCAGCTCTGAGCAGTGAAGTCAACCTGAGAGAGTCAGAGGAAACTGAGATAAGAGGTGTAATTCTCCTCTCCTCCACCAGGTGGGAGACTAGATGGGGTATTGTTGTTTTGACAGCAGCTCTGAGCAGTGAAGTCAACCTGAGAGAGTCAGAGGAAACTGAGATAAGAGGTGTAATTATCCTCTCCTCCACCAGGTGCTAGACCAGACAGACCAGATGGGGTATTGTAGTTTTGACAGCAGCTCTGAGCAGTGAAGTCAACCTGAGAGAGTCAGAGGAAACTGAGATAAGAGGTGTAATTCTCCCCTCCTCCACCAGGACTAGATGGGGTATTGTTGTATTGATAGCAGCTCTAAGCTGTGGGAAAGGAAACAACATCTCTACTTCGCTGACCCTCAACACTGGGGCCCCACAAGGGTGCGTGCTCAGCCCCCTCCTGTTCTCCCTGTTCACCCATGACTGCGTGGCCAAGCACGCCTCCAAATCTGCAGAAATTTGCAGAAGACAGTAATGGGCTTGATTACCAACAACGACGAGACGGCCTACAGGGAGGAGGTGAGGGCCCTCAGTGTGGTGTCAGGAAAATAACTTCTCACTCAACGTCAACAAAACAAAGGAGATGATTGTGGACTTCAGGAAACAGCAGAGGGAGCAGCCCCCTGTCCACATTAATGGGACAGTAGTGGAGAAGGTGGAAAGTTTTAAGTTCCTTGGCGTACACATCACAGACAAACTGAATTGGTCCACCCACACAGACAGCGTGGTGAACCAACCTCAGGAGGCTGAAGAAATTTGGCTTGTCACCTAAGACCCTCACAATCTTTTACAGATGCACAATTGAGAGCATCCTGTCGGGCTGTATCACCGCCTGGTACGGCAACTGCTCCGCCCTCAACCGCAAGGCTCTCCAGAGGGTAGTGAGGTCTGCACAACGCATCACCGGGGGCAAACTACCTGCCCTCCAGGACACCTACACCAACCGATGTCACAGGAAGGCCATAAAGATCATCAAGGACAACAACCACCCGAGCCACTGCCTGTTCACCCCGCTATCACCCAGAAGGCGAGGTCAGTACAGGTGCATCAAAGCAAGGGACCGAGAGACTGAAAAACAGCTTCTATCTCAAGGCCATCAGACTGTTCAACAGCCATCACTAACTCAGAGAGGCTGCTGCCTACATTGAGACCAAATCACTGGACACTTTAATAAATGGATCACTAGTCACTTTATAAAATGCCACATTAATAATGTTTACATATCTTACATTACTCATATCATATATACACTACCGTTCAAAAGTTTGAGGTCACTTAGAAATGTCCTTGTTTTTGAAAGAAAAGCACATTTTTTATCCATTACCATAACATCAAATTGATCAGAAATACAGTGTAGACATTGTTTATGTTGTAAATGACTATTGTAGCTGGAGACGGTAGATTTTTAATGTAATATCTACATTGACGTACAGAGGCCCATCACTCCTGTGTTCCAATGGCACGTTGTGTTAGCTAATCCAAGTTTATCATTTTAAAAGGCTAATTGATCATTAGAAAACCCTTTTGTGATTATGTTAGCACAACTGAAAACTGTTGTCCTGATTAAAGAAGCAATAAAACTGTCCTTCTTTAGACGAGTTGAGTATCTGGAGCATCAGCATTTGTGGATTCAATTACAGGCTCAAAATGGCCAGAAGCAAATACCTTTCTTCTGAAACTCGTCAGTCTCTTCTTGTTCTGAGAAATGAAGGCTATTCCATGTGAGAAATTGCCAAGAAACTGAAGATCTGGTACAACACTGTGTACTACTCCATTCACAGAACAGCGTAAACCGGCTCTAACCAGAATAGAAAGAGGAGTGGGAGGCCCCGGTGCACAACTGAGCAAGAGGACAAGTACATTAGAGTGTCTAGTTTGAGAAACAGACGCCTCACAAGTCCTCAACTGGCAGCTTCATTAAATAGTACCCACAAAACACCAGTCTCAACATCAACAGTGAAGAGGTGACTCCGAGATGCTGGCCTTCTAGGCAGAGTTGGTAGTTTATAGTGATAATATATATAAGGATGATGAGGTGTTCAGGACAGTCTGAGGAATAACTATATGAATTAATAACTCATTAATAACTATATGAATTAATACCTCATTAATAACTATATGAATTAATAACTCATTAATAACTATATGAATTAATAACTCATTAATAACTATATGAATTAATAACTCATTAATAACTATATGAATTAATAACTCATTAATAACTATATGAATTAATAACTCATTAATAACTATATGAATTAATACCTCATTAATAACTATATGAATGAATAACTCATTAATAACTATATGAATTAATAACTCATTAATAACTATATGAATTTATAACTCATATTAATAACGATATGAATTAATAACCCATATTAATAACCACATGAATTCATAACCCATATTAATAACCACATGAATTCATAACCCATATTAATAACCATATGAATTAATACCTCATTAATAACTATATGAATTTATAACTCATATTAATAACGATATGAATTAATAACCCATATTAATAACCACATGAATTCATAACCCATATTAATAACCACATGAATTCATAACCCATATTAATAACCATATGAATTAATACCTCATTAATAACTATATGAATTTATAACTCATATTAATAACGATATGAATTAATAACCCATATTAATAACCACATGAATTCATAACCCATATTAATAACCACATAAATTCATAACCCATATTAATAACCATATGAATTAATAACTCATATTAATAACTATATGAATTAATATCCCATATTAATAACTATATGAATTAATAACTCATATTAATAACTGACTGGGAGTCAGTGAGTTATACCATATAGGTCAAAGGTCAGCTGTCCTCTCTACCTGTTTGATGGTGAAGTCGTTGATGAGATGGTGGTTGTGTTCGTTGAGGTTGCAGTGCAGAGACACGCAGTCTGACTGGTAGAGCAGGTCTTGTAGGGTGTAGACGCGCTGGACGCCCAGGGAACGCTCCAAGCCGTCCTGCAGGTAGGGGTCGTAGAAGATCACGGTGAAGCCAAACACCTTGGCCCGCACCGCCACCGCCTGACCCGAACGACCTACACCCACAGAGACAGAGGAGAGAGCATGGTTTAGTCACAACATCAACACGCACACACACACACACACACACACACACACACACACACACACACACACACACACACACAGAAGAGAGAGCATGGTTTAGTCACAACATCAACACGCACACACACACACACACACACACACACACACACACACACACACACACACACACACACACACACACACACACACACACACACACACACACACACAAGGGGCATGAGAGAGAGAGAGAGAGAGAGAGAGAGAGAGAGAGAGAGAGAGAAAGAAACCGACAGAGAGAGAGAGAGAGAAAGAGAGAGAGAGAGAGAAACTGACAGAGAGAGAGAGACAGAGAGACAGAGAGAGAGAGAGAGAGAGAGAGAGAAAGAAACCGACAGAGAGAGAGAGAGAGAAAGAGAGAGAGAGAGAAACCGACAGAGAGAGAGAGAGAGAGAGAGAGAGAGAGACAGAGAGAGAGAGAGAGAAAGGGGAGAGTGTAAAACAGAGGAGTCCTTCCACACAGTTCCTCACCGAAGCCTATAAGGCCCAGTGTCTCCCCACGGATGCGTGCCGCTCCGGACGCCACCTCTCTGATCTGCTCCACGCTCTGGACCCGCGTGCCCTCCCGGAGAGCCTGGTACAACCAGGTGTTTCGTCGGTACAGGTTGAGGATGTGACACATGGTGGAGTCCGTTGTCTCCTCCACGCAAGCCGACGGGATGTTACAGACTGCTACACC
Source organism: Oncorhynchus mykiss (assembly GCF_013265735.2). Classification (NCBI taxonomy): domain Eukaryota; kingdom Metazoa; phylum Chordata; class Actinopteri; order Salmoniformes; family Salmonidae; genus Oncorhynchus; species Oncorhynchus mykiss. The sequence goes on along the minus strand of NC_048587.1, from coordinate 6,713,636 downwards.
TGGGAGAAGAGGACACAGAGTTAGATTAAGAGACACCTGGGGGAGGAGGACACACAGAGAGTTAGTTTAAAAGACACCTGGGGAAGGAGGACACACAGAGAGTTAGTTTAAAAGACACCTGGGGAGGAGGACACACAGAGTTAGATTAAGAGACACCTGGGTAGGAGGACACACAGAGTTAGATTAAGAGACACCTGGGGGAGGAGGACACACAGAGAGTTAGTTTAAAAGACACCTGGGGAAGGAGGACACACAGAGAGTTAGTTTAAAAGACACCTGGGGAGGAGGACACACAGAGTTAGATTAAGAGACACCTGGGTAGGAGGACACACAGAGTTAGATTAAGAGACACCTGGGGGAGGAGGACACACACAGAGTTAGATTAAGAGACACCTGGGTGAGGAGGACACACAGAGTTAGATTAAGAGACACCAGGGGGAGGGGGACACACAGAGTTAGATTAAGAGACACCTGGGGAGGAGGACACACAGAGAGTTAGTTTAAAAGACACCTGGGGAGGAGGACACACAGAGTTAGATTAAGAGACACCTGGGGAGGAGGACACACAGAGAGTTAGTTTAAAAGACACCTGGGGAGGAGGACACACAGAGTTAGATTAAGAGACACCTGGGGAGGAGGACACACAGAGAGTTAGTTTAAAAGACACCTGGGGAGGAGGACACACAGAGTTAGATTAAGAGACACCTGGGGAGGAGGACACACAGAGAGTTAGTTTAAAAGACACCTGGGGGAGGAGGACACACAGAGTTAGATTAAGAGACACCTGGGGGAGGAGGACACACAGAGTTAGATTAAGAGACACCTGGGGGAAGGGGACACACAGAGTTAGATTAAGAGACACCTGGGGGGAGGACACATACAGAGTTAGATTAAGAAACACCTGGGTAGGAGGACACACAGAGTTAGATTAAGAGACACCTGGGGGAGGAGGACACACAGAGAGTTAGTTTAAAAGACACCTGGGGAAGGAGGACACACAGAGAGTTAGTTTAAAAGACACCTGGGGAGGAGGACACACAGAGTTAGATTAAGAGACACCTGGGTAGGAGGACACACAGAGTTAGATTAAGAGACACCTGGGGGAGGAGGACACACACAGAGTTAGATTAAGAGACACCTGGGTGAGGAGGACACACAGAGTTAGATTAAGAGACACCAGGGGGAGGGGGACACACAGAGTTAGATTAAGAGACACCTGGGGAGGAGGACACACAGAGAGTTAGTTTAAAATACACCTGGGGAGGAGGACACACAGAGTTAGATTAAGAGACACCTGGGGAGGAGGACACACAGAGAGTTAGTTTAAAAGACACCTGGGGAGGAGGACACACAGAGTTAGATTAAGAGACACCTGGGGAGGAGGACACACAGAGAGTTAGTTTAAAAGACACCTGGGGAGGAGGACACACAGAGTTAGATTAAGAGACACCTGGGGAGGAGGACACACAGAGAGTTAGTTTAAAAGACACCTGGGGGAGGAGGACACACAGAGTTAGATTAAGAGACACCTGGGGGAGGAGGACACACAGAGTTAGATTAAGAGACACCTGGGGGAAGGGGACACACAGAGTTAGATTAAGAGACACCTGGGGGGAGGACACATACAGAGTTAGATTAAGAAACACCTGGGGGAGGAGGACACACAGAGTTAGATTAAGAGACACCTGGGGGAGGAGGACACACACAGAGTTAGATTAAGAGACACCTGGGGGAGGAGGACAAACAGAGTTAGATTAAGAGACACCTGGGGAAGGAGGACACACAGAGTTAGATTAAGAGACACCTGGGGGAGGAGGACAAACAGAGTTAGATTAAGAGACACCTGGGGAAGGAGGACACACAGAGTTAGATTAAGAGACACCTGGGGAAGGAGGACACACAGAGTTAGATTAAGAGACACCTGGGGGAGGAGGACACACAGAGTTAGATTAAGAGACACCTGGGGAAGGAGGACACACAGAGTTAGATTAAGAGACACCTGGGGGAGGAGGACACACAGAGAGTTAGTTTAAAAGACACCTGGGGAAGGAGGACACACAGAGAGTTAGTTTAAAAGACACCTGGGGAGGAGGACACACAGAGTTAGATTAAGAGACACCTGGGGAAGGAGGACACACAGAGTTAGATTAAGAGACACCTGGGGAAGGAGGACACACAGAGTTAGATTAAGAGACACCTGGGGGAGGGGGACACACAGAGTTAGATTAAGAGACACCTGGGGAAGGAGGACACACAGCGTTAGATTAAGAGACACCTGGGGAAGGAGGACACACAGAGAGTTAGTTTAAAAGACACCTGGGGAAGGAGGACACACAGAGAGTTAGTTTAAAAGACACCTGGGGAAGGAGGACACACAGAGAGTTAGTTTAAAAGACACCTGGGGAGGAGGACACACAGAGTTAGATTAAGAGACACCTGGGTAGGAGGACACACAGAGTTAGATTAAGAGACACCTGGGGAGGAGGACACACAGAGTTAGATTAAGAGACACCTGGGGAGGAGGACACACAGAGTTAGATTAAGAGACACCTGGGTAGGAGGACACACAGAGTTAGATTAAGATACACCTGGGGGATGGGGACACACAGAGTTAGATTAAGAGAAACCTAGAGGAGGACACACAGAGTTAGATTAAGAGACACCTGGGGGAGGAGGACACCGAGTTAGATTAAGAGACACCTGGGGGAGGAGGACACACACAGAGTTAGATTAAGAGACACCTGGGGGAGGAGGACATAAGATAAGGGAGGTAAAGGCAAAAAAAGGCCATGGTGGCAAAGTAAATACAATATAGCAAGTAAAACAATGGAATGGTAGATTTGCAATGGAAGAATGTGCAAAGTAGAAATAAAAATAATGGGGTGCAAAGGAGCAAAATAAATAAATAAATTAAATACAGTAGGGAAAGAGGTAGTTGTTTGGGCTAAATTATAGGTGGGCTATGTACAGGTGCAGTAATCTGTGAGCTGCTCTGACAGTTGGTGCTTAAAGCTAGTGAGGGAGATAAGTGTTTCCAGTTTCAGAAATGTTTGTAGTTCGTTCCAGTCATTGGCAGCAGAGAACTGGAAGGAGAGGCGGCCAAAGAAATAATTGGTTTTGGGGGTGACTAGAGAGATATACCTGCTGGAGCGTGTGCTACAGGTGGGAGATGCTATGGTGACCAGCGAGCTGAGATAAGGGGGGACTTTACCTAGCAGGGTCTTGTAGATGACATGGAGCCAGTGGGTTTGGCGACGAGTATGAAGCGAGGGCCAGCCAACGAGAGCGTACAGGTCGCAATGGTGGGTAGTATATGGGGCTTTGGTGACAAAACGGATAGCACTGTGATAGACTGCATCCAATTTGTTGAGTAGGGTATTGGAGGCTATTTTGTAAATGACATCGCCAAAGTCGAGGATTGGTAGGATGGTCAGTTTTACAAGGGTATGTTTGGCAGCATGAGTGAAGGATGCTTTGTTGCGAAATAGGAAGCCAATTCTAGATTTAACTTTGGATTGGAGATGTTTGATATGGGTCTGGAAGGAGAGTTTACAGTCTAACCAGACACCTAAGTATTTGTAGTTGTCCACGTATTCTAAGTCAGAGCCGTCCAGAGTAGTGATGTTGGACAGGCGGGCAGGTGCAGGTAGCGATGAAGAGCATGCATTTAGTTTTACTTGTATTTAAGAGCAATTGGAGGCCACGGAAGGAGAGTTGTATGGCATTGAAGCTTCTTGGGTAATGACGCTACAAGCTTGGCACACCTGTATTTGGGGAGTTTCTCCCATTGTTCTCTGCAGATCCTCTCAAGCTCAGTCAGGTTGGATGCAGAGTGTCGCTGCACAGCTATTTTCAGGTCTCTCCAGAGATGTTCGATCGGGTTCAAGTCCGAGTTCTGGCTGGGCCTCTCAAGGACATTCAGAGACTTGTCCCGAAACCACTCCTGCATTGTGTTGGTTGTGTACTTAGGGTCGTTGTCCAGTTGGAAGGTGAACCTTTGCCCCAGTCTGAGGTCATGAGTGCTCTGGAGCAGGTTTACATCAAGGATGTCTCTGTACTTGCTCCGTTCATCTTTCCCTCGATCCTGACTAGTCTCCCAGTCCCTGCAGCTGATAAATATCCCCATAGCATAATGCTGCCACCACCATGCTTCACCGTAGGGATGGTGCCAGGTTTCCTCCAGACGTGACGCTTGGCATTCAGGCCAAAGAGTTCAACCTTGTTTCATCAGACCAGAGAATCTTGTTTCTCATGGTCTGAGAGTTCTTTAGGTGCCTTTTGGCAAACTCCAAGCGGGCTGTCATGTGCCTTTTACTGAGAAGTGGCTTCCATCTGGCCCCGGTTGCTCAGTTTGTCCGGGCTCCCAGCTCTAGGAAGAATCTTGGTGGTTCCAAACTTCTTCCATTTAAGAATGATGGAGGCCACTGTGTTCTTGGGGACCTTCAATGCTGCAGAAATATTTTGGTACCCTTCCCCAGATCTGTGGCTCGACACAATCCTGTCTCGGAGCTCTACGGACAATTCCTTTGACCTCATGGCTGGGTTTTTGCACTGACACCTCAAGGATGATTAATGGAAACAGGATGCACCTGAGCTCAATATCGAGTCTCATAGCAAAAGGTCTGAATACTTATGTAAATAAGGTATATTTTCTATTTGTAATAAATTAGCCACAATTCATAAGAACCAGTTTTCTGTCGTCATTATGGGGTATTGCGTGTGATGAGGACAAATATTTATTTTAATCCATTTTAGAATAAGGCTGTAACGTAACAAAATGTGTTAACGAAGGTAACTTTTGGATAAAAGTGTCTCTGCTAAGTGACTACATTCTGCCGATCATAGTTGGGTGAATATTGGTGCGTACCCAGCTCTCCGGCCGCCTTGATGTCGATGTTGTCGTAGCCGCTGCCGATGCGGATGATGATGCGTAGAGCCTTGAACTTCTCTAGGTCCTCTCTGGTCAGAGTGATGGTGTGGTACATCATGGCCCCTACCGCCTCGTTCAACACCTGGAGAGACAAACAGACACGGTCAAGATGGCCCCTACCGGCTCGTTCAACACCTGGAGAGACAAACAGACACGGTCAAGATGGCCTCTATACCGGCTCGTTCAACACCTGGAGA
>NC_048587.1:6696009-6703509 GCF_013265735.2 Oncorhynchus mykiss | reverse complement strand
CCCCTCCCTCTCTCCTCCTCCCCTCCTCCCCTCCTCCTCCTCCTCCTTCCATCCTCCTCCTCCTCTCCCCCTCCTCCCCTCCTCCTCTCCCCCTCCTCCTCCTCTCCCCATCCCCTCCCTCTCTCCTCCTCCTCTCCCCCTCCTCCTCCCCTCCTCCTCCTCCTCTCCCCATCCCCCACCAAGGTCTCTGAGATGAGATGGACTGAATCTTTATGCAGATTCTGTAGTCTTTTTCATACCCCATTGTCCTAAAGCACACACACACACACACACACACACACACACACACACACACACACACACACACACACACACACAGACACACACACACACACACACACACACACACACACACACACACACACACCACCCCCCTACACATCACCCATCACACACCAACCCCCCTACACACCACCCATCACACACCAACTCCCCTACACATCACCCATCACACACCAACCCCCCTACACATCACCCATCACACACCAACCCCCCTACACATCACCCATCACACACCAACCCCCCTACACATCACCCATCACACACCAACCCCCCTACACATCACCCATCACACACCAACCCCCCTACACATCACCCATCACACACCAACCCCCCTACACATCACCCATCACACACCAACCCCCTGCACATCACCCATCACACACCAACCCCCCTACACATCACCCATCACACATCACCCCCCAAGATCTGGTATATTCTTGGCAGCCCTTTCTCTCTTTCTTTCTCTCTCTCTCTCTCTCTCTCTCTCTCTCTCTCTCTCTCTCTCTCTGTGTGTGTAAAGATCTGGTATATTCTTGGCAGCCCTTTCTCTCTCTCTCTCTCTCTCTCTCTCTCTCTCTCTCTCTGTGTAAAGATCTGGTATATTCTTGGCAGCCCTTTCTCTCTCTCTCTCTCTCTCTCTCTCTCTCTCTCTCTCTCTCTCTCTCTCTCTCTCTCTCTGTGTGTGTAAAGATCTGGTATATTCTTGGCAGCCCTTTCTCTCTCTCTCTCTCTCTCTCTCTCTCTCTCTCTCTCTCTCTGTGTGTGTAAAGATCTGGTATATTCTTGGCAGCCCTCTCTCTCTCTCTCTCTCTCTCTCTCTCTTTCTCTCTGTGTGTAAAGAGCTGATACACTATATCTAAAAAAAAGTATGTGGACACCTGACAGGTGTATAAAATCGAGCACGCAGCCATGGACACTGCTGAAGCTGGGGCACAATAGGGACCCAACCGTTTCCGACGGCGTCGCTCAGCCATGCAATCTCCATAGACAAACATTGTCAGTAGAACAGCCTTACTGAAGAGCTCAGTGACTTTCAACGTGGCACCGTCATAGGATTCCACCTTTCCAACAAGTCAGTTTGTCAAATGTCTGCCCTGCTAGAGCTGCTCCAGTCAACTGTAAGTGATGTTATTGTGAATTGGAAACGTCTAGGAGCAACAACGGCTCAGCCCTGAAGTGGTAGGCCACACAAGCTCACAGAACGGGACCGCCGAGTGCTGAAGTGTGTAGCGCATAAAAATCGTCTGTCCTCGGTTTCAACACTCACTACAGAGTTCCAAACTGCCTCTGGAAGCAACACTCACTACCGAGGTCCAAACTGCCTCTGGAAGCAACACTCACTACCGAGTTCCAAACTGCCTCTGGAAGCAACACTCACTACCGAGGTCCAAACTGCCTCTGGAAGCAACACTCACTACAGAGTTCCAAACTGCCTCTGGAAGCAACACTCACTACCGAGGTCCAAACTGTCTCTGGAAGCAACACTCACTACCGAGTTCCAAACTGCCTCTGGAAGCAACACTCACTACCGAGGTCCAAACTGCCTCTGGAAGCAACACTCACTACCGAGGTCCAAACTGCCTATGGAAGCAACACTCACTACCGAGGTCCAAACTGCCTCTGGAAGCAACACTCACTACCGAGTTCCAAACTGTCTCTGGAAGCAACGTCAGCACAAGAACTGTTTGTCGCGAGCTTCATGAAATGGGTTTCCATGGCAGAGCAGCTGCACACAAGCCTAAGATCACCATGCGCAATGCCAAGCGTCGGCTGGAGTGGTGTGGAGCTCACCACCGTTGGACTCTGGAGCAGAGGAAACGCGTTCTCTGGAGTGATGAATCACATCTCACCATCTGGCAGTCCGATGGACAAATCTGGGTTTGGCGGACGCCAGGAGAACGCTACCTGCCCCAATGCATAGTGCCAACTGTAAAGTTGGTGGTGGAGGAGGAATAATGGTCTGTTTTTCATGGTTCGGGCCCCTTAGTTCCAGGCAAGGAAAATCTTAACGCTACAGCATACAATGACATTCTAGATGATTCTGTACTTCCAACTTTGTGGCAACAGTTTGCAGAAGGCCCTTTCCTGTTTCAGCATGACAATGCCCCCCAGTGCACAAAGTGAGGTCCATACAGAAATGGTTTGTCGAGATCGGTGTGGAAGAACTTGACTGGCCTGCAGCCCTGACCTCAACCCAATCAAACACCTTTGGGTTGAATTGGAACCCCGACTGTGAGCCAGGCCTAATCGCCCAACATCAGTGCCCAACCTCACTAATGCTCTTGTGGCTGAATGGAAGCAAGTCCCCTTGCAGCAATGTTCCAACATCTAGTAGAAAGCCTTCCCAGAAGAGTGGAGGCTGTTCTAGCAGCAATGTTCCAACATCTAGTAGAAAGCCTTCCCAGAGGAGTGGAGGCTGTTATAGCAGCAAAGGGGGGGACCAACTCCATATTAATGCTCATGATTTTGGAATGAGATATTCGACGAGCAGGTGTCCACATACTTTTGGTCATGTGGTGTATATTGAGAAACAAGAGAAGCCTCTCTCAGAATAATGGAAGTGAAATAGTAGGTACCGTAACCCTGCACCAAGTGACATCACATCGTCATGAGAACACTACTGTAACTGGCTGAGAAGACCATAAAGGACAACAGTGAAGTTTCACAAGTTAGCACCAGGAGAGAGGAGAGGAGAAGAGGGAGGGAAGAGAGGAGAGGAGAGGAGAGAAAAGGGAAGGAGAAGAGAGGAGGGGAAAGGAGGAGAGGAGAGAAGTGGAGAGGGTGAAGAGGGGAGGAAAGGAATTGAGATGAGAGGAGACGAGGGTGAAGGGGAGGAGATGAGATGAGCGGAGAGGAGAGTGGAGGGGAGGGTGGAGGGGAGGGGAGGAGAGAAGAGGAGATTCAAGGAGAGGGGGAGGAGAGGAGGGGGAAGAAAGAAAAAAAATGTGCGTGTCGGCTATCCATCTGCTCTTCAGCAAGGGTGTGAAAGAGTGTGCGTGTGTGTGTGTGTTAGTTACTCCACCTTCTCGTGTATCTCCTGTGTGGACTGTGCGTCACAGAAGGCGACGGTGGCCAGGTCTTTTAGGATGGGCATCTCCACGGTGCAGTCACGCCCGTCCAGCAGGGCCACTAAGGGGCGAGGGTGCATCGGCCCGTTCATGATCTGGGGCCGGATACCTGGAGAGAACACCGACAGGGGACAGAGGAAGAGAGGAGGGGTGAGAAACCGAAACCAGGATCCCATCTACAAGACACTTGTTCACTTCCAATACAGGAACATAACCCAAACCAGAACCAAACGTGAGGCAGCCCATTCACAGGTACCGTTCTGATACAGTCAGTCAGTGTCTCGTTTTGACTCATTGACGTCCCTACAGAGGGGAAGGAGAGGAGGAGAGGAGGAGAGGAGGAGAGGAGACAGACAGTGTATTGGATACTACTGGAGGTGAACATATGACTGAACAACTCCTGTCAACAACTCTTGGCCTGCCGATCATGAGGCGCTCCAAGATCTGATCAAGAATCAGCTTTTAATATTCAGCCTGGAATCGGTGAATTCACGTGTGTGTGTGCGTGCGTGTGTGCGTGTGTGCACGCGTGCGTGTGCGCGTGCGTGTGCACGTGCGTGTTGGCTAATGAGGTTGTAGAAGGTGGCAGTAGCAAGGCTGAGCTAACAACACAGCTGGATAAATCAATGCTCTGACAACTCTGGATTAGCATCCACAGTTTGATTTACAGTAATCTCTCTCTCTCTCTCTCTCTCTCTCTCTCTCTCTCTCTCTCCCTCTCTCTCTCTCTCTCTCCCTCTCTCTCTGTCTCTCTCTCTCTGTCTCTCTCTCTCTCTCTCTCTCTCTCTCTCTCTCTCTCTCTCTCCCTCTCTCTCTGTCTCTCTCTGTCTCTCTCTCTGTCTCTCTCTCTCCCTCTCTCTCTGTCTCTCTCTGTCTCTCTCTGTCTCTCTCTCTCTCTGTCTCTCTCTCTCTCTCTCTCTCTCTCTCTCTCTCTCTCAAGGGGTTTTAGTGGCATGGGAAACGTGTTAACATTGCCAAAGCAAGTGAAATAGATAATAAACATAAATAAATAAATAAGCATAAATATGGGTTGTATTTACAATGGTGTTTGTTCTTCACTGGTTGCCCTTTTCTTGTGGCAACAGGTCATAAATCTATGTGATGGCACACTGGAATAACACCCAATAGATCTGGGAGTTTATCAAAATTGGGTTTGTTTTCAATTTTTTTCATGAGCCAGGTCCGCCTAGGGTGGCCTTTCTGTTCGTTCCATTTCTGCCTTCTGTTGTCATGGTGATCAGTTAACGGGCTCGGCCGGGGTTCTAAATGCTCTTTATTTTCAGCGGCAGGCAGGCAACATCTGTGCCGGGAGTTAAGTGAGGAAACCGGTAGGCCTGAACAACCTTTCTGTTCAACAAAATAAGAAAAAAAAGGATATTTCCTTCACACATAGAATGACAATGTGACTCAGGTGACACAGACAGAGGGGTCTGTAAGGAAGGTAGTACCGGGGCTATGTTCAGCTTCACACATAGAATGACAATGTGACTCAGGTGACACAGACAGAGGGGTCTGTAAGGAAGGTAGTACCGGGGCTATGTTCAGCTTCACACATAGAATGACAATGTGACTCAGGTGACACAGACAGAGGGGTCTGTCAGGAAGGTAGTACCGGGGCTATGTTCAGCTTCACACATAGAATGACAATGTGACTCAGGTGACACAGACAGAGGGGTCTGTCAGGAAGGTATTGCCTGGGCTGTGTTCAGCTTCACACATAGAATGACAATGTGACTCAGGTGACACAGACAGAGGGGTCTGTCAGGAAGGTATTGCCTGGGCTGTGTTCAGCTTCACACATAGAATGACAATGTGACTCAGGTGACACAGACAGAGGGGTCTGTCAGGAAGGTATTGCCCGGGCTGTGTTCAGCTTCACACATAGAATGACAATGTGACTCAGGTGACACAGACAGAGGGGTCTGTCAGGAAGGTATTGGCCGGGCTGTGTTCAGTATCACACATAGAATGACAATGTGACTCAGGTGACACAGACAGAGGGGTCTGTCAGGAAGGTATTGCCTGGGCTGTGTTCAGTATCACACATAGAATGACAATGTGACTCAGGTGACACAGACAGAGGGGTCTGTCAGGAAGGTATTGCCTGGGCTGTGTTCAGTATCACACATAGAATGACAATGTGACTCAGGTGACACAGACAGAGGGGTCTGTCAGGAAGGTAATGCCTGGGCTGTGTTCAGCTTCACACATAGAATGACAATGTGACTCAGGTGACACAGACAGAGGGGTCTGTCAGGAAGGTATTGCCTGGGCTGTTTTCAGCTTCACACATAGAATGACAATGTGACTCAGGTGACACAGACAGAGGGGTCTGTCAGGAAGGTATTGCCTGGGCTGTGTTCAGTATCACACATAGAATGACAATGTGACTCAGGTGACACAGACAGAGGGGTCTGTCAGGAAGGTATTGCCTGGGCTGTGTTCAGCTTCACACATAGAATGACAATGTGACTCAGGTGACACAGACAGAGGGGTCTGTCAGGAAGGTATTGCCTGGGCTGTGTTCAGCTTCACACATAGAATGACAATGTGACTCAGGTGACACAGACAGAGGGGTCTGTAAGGAAGGTATTACCGGGGCTGTGTTCAGCAGGACGGAACATTTTGGAACGTTCAGATAGAAATATGCTACGTAGAACAAACACGCATCTCTGACATTGTAGAATAAGGAATCACGTCAGTTCTATTTGTGGTATTTCTATTTTCTGCAAAGTCTGAGAACGTCTTCCTAATGAACACGGCCCTGTTCTGGCAGAATTGAGCTCACCTGAGATCAATTTTGAGTCTCAAGGCAAAGGGTCTGAATAATTATATAAATAAGGTATTTCTGTTTTTAATTTTGAATAGATTTGAAAAAATGTCTAAACCTGTTTTCGCTTTGTCATCCTGGGGTATTGTGATGTCATCCTGGGGTATTGTGATGTCATTATGGGGTATTGTGATGTCATCCTGGGGTATTGTGATGTCATTATGAGGTATTGTGATGTCATCCTGGGGTATTGTGATGTCATTATGAGATATTGTGTGTAGATTATTGAGGAAAAAACTTAATTTACTCCATTTTAGAATAAGGCCGTAAGGTAACAAAATGTGGAAACAGTCAAGGGGTCTGAATATTTTCTGAATGCACTGTATAACCCTGTTCACACTGCACTCCCTCTGGCTGCCTCTGAGCCTCACACATTAATAATGACACAACAGGAGACCTCCATGTAAACACTGTTTCAACAGCACACCAGGCAGATTAGTTTACTTCAAACTCCCCTATAGATCTGATTAGTTTACTTCAAACTCCCCTATAGATCTGATTAGTTTACTTCAAACTCCCCTATAGATCTCAGATTAGTTAACTTCAAACTCCCCTATAGATCTGATTAGTTTACTTCAAACTCCCCTATAGATCTGATTAGTTTACTTCAAACTCCCCTATAGATCTGATTAGTTTACTTCAAACTCCCCTATAGATCTCAGATTAGTTTACTTCAAACTCCCCTATAGATCTCAGATTAGTTTACTTCAAACTCCCCTATTGATCTGATTAGTTTACTTCAAACACCCCTATAGATCTGATTAGTTTACTTCAAACTCCCATATAGATCTGATTAGTTTACTTCAAACTCCCCTATAGATCTCAGATTAGTTAACTTCAAACTCCCCTATAGATCTGATTAGTTTACTTCAAACACCCCTATAGATCTGATTAGTTTACTTCAAACTCCCATATAGATCTGATTAGTTTACTTCAAACTCCCCTATAGATCTCAGATTAGTTAACTTCAAACTCCCCTATAGATCTGATTAGTTTACTTCAAACTCCCCTATAGATCTGATTAGTTTACTTCAAACTCCCCTATAGATCTGATTAGTTTACTTCAAACTCCCCTATAGATCAGATTAGTTTACTTCAAACCCCCCCATAGATCTGATTAGTTTACTTCAAACTCCCCTATAGATCTCAGATTAGTTTACTTCAAACTCCCCTATAGATCTGATTAGTTTACTTCAAACTCCCCTATAGATCTGATTAGTTTACTTCAAACTCCCCTATAGATCTCAGATTAGTTTACTTCAAACTCCCCTATAGATCTGATTAGTTTACTTCAAACTCCCCTATAGATCTGATTAGTTT
>NC_048587.1:6671009-6691009 GCF_013265735.2 Oncorhynchus mykiss | reverse complement strand
TTAGTCCTTTTATGATCTCCTAGGAAGAAAACCGTTCTCTGCTGTGAGTGACTGGAACCAGCGTTTAACAGTAGAGACTGGCAGAACGGTTGTTGTGTGTGTGGAGGATGAGGGCTGTAGTAGAGACTGGCAGAACGGTTGTTGTGGGTGTAAAATGAGGGCTGTAGTAGAGACTGGCAGAACGGGTGTTGTGGAGGATGAGGGCTGTAGTAGAGACTGGCAGAACGGGTGTTGTATGTGGAGGATGAGGGCTGTAGTAGAGACTGGCAGAACGGGTGTTGTGTGTGGAGGATGAGGGCTGTAGTAGAAACTGGCAGAACGGGTGTTGTGTGTGTGGAGGATGAGGGCTGCAGTAGAGACTGGCAGAACGGGTGTTGTGTGTGGAGGATGAGGGCTGCAGTAGAGACTGGCAGAACGGGTGTTGTGTGTGTGGAGGATGAGGGCTGCAGTAGAGACTGGCAGAACGGGTGTTGTGTGTGGAGGATGAGGGCTGTAGTAGAGACTGGCAGAATGGGTGTTGTGTATGAGGATGAGGGCTGCAGTAGATATCTCAGATAGGGGGGAGTGAGGCCTAAGAGGGTTTTCTAAATAAGCATCAACCAGAGGGTCTTGCGACAGGTATACAGAGATGACCAGTACAGAGTGCAGTGATGTGTCCTATGAGGAGCATTGGTGGTAAATCTGATGGCCGAATGGTAAAGAACATCTAGCCGCTCCAGAGCACCCTTACCTGCCGATCTATAAATTACATCTCTGTAATCTAGCCTGGGTAGGATGGTCATCTGAATCAGGGTTAGTTTGGCAGCTGGGGTGAAGGAGGAGCGATTTACGATGGAGGAAACCATCTGAATTGGTCCTGCCGTACATACCTACACGTACGCTACGGTCACAAGACGCAGGCCTCCTAATTGTCCCTAGAATTTCTAAGCAAACAGCTGGAGGCAGGGCTTTCTCCTATAGAGCTCCATTTTTATGGAATGGTCTGCCTACCCATGTCAGAGACGCAAACTCGGTCTCAACCTTTAAGTCTCTACTGAAGACTCATCTCTTCAGTGGGTCATATGATTGAGTGTAGTCTGGCCCAGGAGTGTGAAGGTGAACGGAAAGGCTCTGGAGCAACGAACCACCCTTGCTGTCTCTGCCTGGCCGGTTCCCCTCTTTCCACTGGGATTCTCTGCCTCTAACCCTATTACAGGGGCTGAGTCACTGGCTTACTGGGGCTCTTCCATGTCGTCCCTAGGAGAGGTGCATCACTTGAGTGGGTTGAGTCACTGATGTGATCTTCCTGTCTCGGTTGGCGCTCCCCCTTGGGTTGTGCCGTGGCGGAGATCTTTGTGGGCTATACTCGGCCTTGTCTCAGGATGGTAAGTTGGTGGTTGAAGATATCCCTCTAGTGGTGTGGGGGCTGTGCTTTGGCAAAGTGGGTGGGGTTATATCCTTCCTGTTTGGCCCTGTCTGGGGGTGTCCTCGGATGGGGCCACAGTGTCTCCTGACCCCTCCTGTCTCAGCCTCCAGTATTTATTCTGCAGTAGTTTATGTGTCGGGGGGCTAGGGTCAGTTTGTTATATCTGGAGTACTTCTCCTGTCCTATTCGGTGTCCTGTGTGAATTTAAGTGTGTTCTCTCTAATTCTCTCTTTCTCTCTTTCTCTCTCTCTCTCGGAGGACCTGAGCCCTAGGACCATGCCCCAGGACTACCTGACATGATGACTCCTTGCTGTCCCCAGTCCACCTGACCGTGCTGCAGCTCCAGTTTCAACTGTTCTGCCTGTGATTATTATTATTCGACCATGCTGGTCATTTATGAACATGTGAACATCTTGGCCATGTTCGGTTATAATCTCCACCCGGCACAGCCAGAAGAGGACTGGCCACCCCACATAGCCTGGTTCCTCTCTAGGTTTCTTCCTAGGTTTTGCCTTTCTAGGGAGTTTGTCCTAGCCACCGTGCTTCTACACCTGCATTGCTTGCTGTTTAGGGTTTTAGGCTGGGTTTCTGTACAGCACTTTGAGATATCAGCTGATGTATGAAGGGCTACATAAATACATTTGATTTTGATTTGATTTGATTTCTGCCAGAATCCCAGAGGACTCGTAAGATCCCTTTTTGTTGGATTTACTCATAATATGATTAAATATGAAGTGATGTCACGCAGATATTTAGTAAACCCAACATATTGGTGTCTCACAAACCCTTCATGTTTAACACCGATTCATATATTTGATCATTTGTCATTGTAACCCACTTTGGCAGGCAATGTGGAGCCGAGTGCTCGCAGTTCTGCAGGTGGGTGAGAGGAGGAGGGAGAGGAGGGGATAAGAGAGACAAGGAGAAAAGTGAGGAGGGAGAGGAGGGGATAAGAGAGACAAGGAAAGAAGTGAGAGGAGGAGGGAGAGGAGGGGATAAGAGAGACAAGGAGAGAAGTGAGAGGAGAGGAGGAGGGAGAGGAGGGGATAAGAGAGACAAGGAGAGAAGTGAGAGGAGAGGAAGAGGGAGAGGAGGGGATAAGAGAGACAAGGAGAGAAGTGAGAGGAAGAGGGAGAGGAGGGGATAAGAGAGACAAGGAGATAAGTGAGAGGAGAGGAGGAGGGAGAGGAGGGGATAAGAGAGACAAGGAGAGAAGCGAGAGGAGAGGATAAGAGAGACAAGGAGAGAAGTGAGAGGAGAGGAGGAGGAGGAGGAAGAGGAGGGGATAAGAGAGACAAAAAGAGAAGTGAGAGGAGAGGAGGAGGGAGAGGAGGGGATAAGAGAGACAAGGAGAGAAGCGAGAGGAGAGGATAAGAGAGACAAGGAGAGAAGTGAGAGGAGAGGAGGAGGAGGAGGAAGAGGAGGGGATAAGAGAGACAAGGAGAGAAGTGAGAGTAGAGAAGATGAGAAGGGGAAGAAGATATTAGAAATGAGGAGAGGAGGAGAGAATGGAAGAGAGGGGGGAGAAGAGAGGGAGAGACAAGGAGAGGAGAGCGAGAGGAGAGAAGGGAAGAGAGGAGGGCAAAGAGAGGAGAGTAGAGCGAGAGGAGGAGAGAAGGGAAGAGAGGGGGTGAAGAGAGGGAGAGACGAGGAGAGGAGAGGAGAGAAGGAGGATGTGCATGATCTGTCCTCACATGTTGGTGTTCTTTAAGAGGGTGAATAAACAGTACTGAAAACAGATTGGCACAGCGGGTCCTCTCTGACAGGAGGGAGAGGGGGAGGGGGAAGAGGAGAGACAGACTCTGGTACTCAGGGCTACATCTGTTCCTCATAAGCAATGAGACACACGAGCGCTGACACACACGCTCAAATATGTGCATTTGTAAAACACACATCTCATCAGATGTCCTCATGTTACACACACATAAACAAGATGTCAAACAAACCTTCTGACAGGAGCTGTGGAAAGAGACACTGTCTGTGACCTACTGCATTATACTGTAAGCCCGTTGTACGCTGGGCCCATGGGCCCTGGTCATACTGTCAGCCCGTTGTACGCTGGGCCCATGGGCCCTGGTCATACTGTCAACCAGTTATACGCTGGGCCCTTGGGCCCTGGTCATACTGTCAGCCCGCTGTACGCTGGGCCCATGGGCCCTGGTCATACTGTCAGCCCATTATACGCTGGGCCCTTGGGCCCTGGTCATACTGTCAGCCCGTTATACGCTGGGCCCTTGGGCCCTGGTCATACTGTAAGCCCGTTATACGCTGGGCCCATGGGCCCTGGTCATACTGTCAGCCCGTTACACGCTGGGCCCATGGGCCCTGGTCATACTGTCAGCCCGTTACATGCTGGGCCCATGGGCCCTGGTCATACTGTCAGCCCGTTATACGCTGGGCCCATGGGCCCTGGTCATACTGTCAGCCCGTTATACGCTGGGTCCATGGGCCCTGGTCATACTGTCAGCCCGTTATACGCTGGGCCCTTGGGCCCTGGTCATACTGTCAGCCCGTTATACGCTGGGCCCATGGGCCCTGGTCATACTGTCAGCCCGTTACACGCTGGGCCCATGGGCCCTGGTCCAAATTAGTGCTCTATACAGGACATAGGGTCCCATTAGGACCACAGTACTGAGAGAACATAGGCTGAGCAGTGAAGTGACGCCCTCTTTTTCCTCGTAAAGCACTTAAAGGGATTTAACAGTGAGTGTGTGTGTGTGTGTGTGTGTGTGTGTGTGTGTGTGTGTGTGTGTGTGGATTTAACACTGAGTGGTAGAGCAGAGATTGTTCACCTACAACCTATGACCTGCTTTAGATATCAGGCTATATACAAACACATGGAGACGCACAGGGAGACGCACACATACGACTCCAGGAGGAGGGAGGGACGGTTGCCGAGGAAGTCCTGGTTGCCAAGGACGTGGAGCGGTGGGGGATCCCGTTTCACCAGAGAGAGGAGAGGTGAGGCTAGGAGGCGTGTCCAGGGAGAATACGGGTGCCAGTTCATGGCTACTGAACCATCTGGCTAGGGTGTAGTTTCACTTACAGTATATGTCTAATACATCTCCTCTCCTCTTCCCCTCCTCCCCCATCCTCTCCCTTCCTCCTGTCCTCTCCCCCTCCTCCTCCTCTCCCCCATCCCATCCCCTCACCTTCTCCCCCAACCCCTCCTCCTCACCTCTCCCTCTACTCCTCCTCTACCCTCCTCTCCTCTCCCCTCATCTCCTCTACCCTCCTCTCCCCTCATCTCCTCTCTTCACCCCACCTCTCCCCTCCCCTCTCCTCCTCCTCTCCTCCTCCTCCCCTCCTCCTCTCCCATCCTCTCCTCCTCCTCCCCTCTTCCTCTCCCATCCTCTCCTCCTCCTCTCCCATCCTCTCCTCCTCCTCCTCTCCTCCTCTCCTCCTCCCCTCCTCCTCTTCCATTCTCTCCTCCTCCTCTCCCATCCTCTCCTTCTCTACCCAGACCTTAACAGTTTATTTCCTAGAGGACAAAAACCTCTCTCTATACTTCCTGAACTGACTGAATACACAATACATGTATATTGATAATATCATCTAATGTAAAGGTCATGTAGTTCTGTGAACAACAACTGGCTTCAGACATTCCATCAGAGCATCCAGGCTACAAACAGTCTGTCATTCAGAGCAACAGAGCATCCAGGCTACAAACAGTCTGTCATTCAGAGCATCAGAGTCCAGGCTACAAACAGTCTGTCATTCAGAGCAACAGAGTCCAGGCTACAATCAGTCTGTCATTCAGAGCATCAGAGTATCCAGGCTACAAACAGTTTGTCATTCAGAGCATCAGAGCATCCAGGCTACAAACAGTCTATCATTCAGAGCAACAGAGTCCAGGCTACAAACAGTCTGTCATTCAGTCTGTTCTCTTCCTGCTGAACGTTGATGAATAAATTATTGCATTGGAGCTACTAGTGTCTCTGTGACCTGGAGCCATGTTCTACTAACTGAACTACAGAGGACCATGTTCTACTAACTGAACTACAGAGGACCATGTTCTACTAACTGAACTACAGAGGACCATGTTCTACTAACTGAACTACAGAGGACCATGTTCTACTAACTGAACTACAGAGGACCATGTTCTACTAACTGAACTACAGAGGACCATGTTCTACTAACTGAACTACAGAGGACCATGTTCTACTAACTGAACTACAGAGGACCATGTTCTACTAACTGAATTACAGAGGACCATGTTCTACTAACTGAACTACAGAGGACCATGTTCTACTAACTGAACTACAGAGGACCATGTTCTACTAACTGAACTACAGAGGACCATGTTCTACTAACTGAACTACAGAGGACCATGTTCTACTAACTGAACTACAGAGGACCATGTTCTACTAACTGAACTACAGAGGACCATGTTCTACTAACTGAACTACAGAGGACCATGTTCTACTAACTGAACTACAGAGGACCGTGTTCTACTAACTGAACTACAGAGGACCGTGTTCTACTAACTGAACTACAGAGGACCGTGTTCTACTAACTGAACTACAGAGGACCGTGTTCTACTAACTGAACTACAGAGGACCGTGTTCTACTAACTGAACTACAGATGACCATGTTCTACTAACTGAACTACAGAGGACCATGTTCTACTAACTGAACTACAGAGGACCATGTTCTACTAACTGACCTACAGAGGACCATGTTCTACTAACTGAACTACAGAGGACCATGTTCTACTAACTGAACTACAGAGGACCATGTTCTACTAACTGAACTACAGAGGACCATGTTCTACTAACTGAACTACAGGGGACCATGTTCTACTAACTGAACTACAGAGGACCATGTTCTACTAACTGAACTACAGAGGACCATGTTCTACTAACTGAACTACAGAGGACCATGTTCTACTAACTGAACTACAGAGGACCATGTTCTACTAACTGAACTACAGAGGACCATGTTCTACTAACTGAACTACAGAGGACCATGTTCTACTAACTGACCTACAGAGGACCATGTTCTACTAACTGAACTACAGAGGACCATGTTCTACTAACTGAACTACAGAGGACCATGTTCTACTAACTGAACTACAGAGGACCATGTTCTACTAACTGAACTACAGAGGACCATGTTCTACTAACTGAACTACAGAGGACCATGTTCTACTAACTGAACTACAGAGGACCATGTTCTACTAACTGAACTACAGAGGACCATGTTCTACTAACTGAACTACAGAGGACCATGTTCTACTAACTGAGCTACAGAGGACCATGTTCTACTAACTGAACTACAGAGGACCTGGAGTCATTCTCCATCTCTGTTGTAGCTAACTGCTTCACGCTGGTCACAGCAGAGATTTGCAATCTGGAAAATTAGACGCCAGTAGTCAGCGGTGTTTTGGACATTCCTGGTGAGAGGATAAGAGTGTTGAGAGGGTGAGAAGGGTGAAGGGTGAGAGAAATGGTACATGGGGCCAGGTAGAGAGGAAGGGAGGAGGAAGAGAGAGAGGGAGGGGGGAGGGAGAGAGAGAAATAGAGAGGAGGGAGGAAGGAAGGAAGGAAGGAAGGAAGGAAGGAAGGAAGGAAGGAAGGAAGGAAGGAAGGAAGGAAGGAAGGAAGGAGAGAACCAGCTGTACTGGGTTGTACAGCAGCCAAGATAAACAGACCTACAGGCAGGGAGAGACACACCTCCACCGTGGCCCCCTCAGCAGCCAGATAACAACCCTGAATCAACAATCTCCACATTGTTCCCTCTTCCCCTCCTCCCTCCATCCCTCCCTCCTGCAACAGGCGGGATGGAAATGCAGTCAGTGTTTCTGCTGTAGATATTTAAATGTGGCGCTGCGCCAAAGCCAAAATAACAATCCACATTTACTTTTCTTCTGCAAAGAAAACTAGCAATGAGCAGAAAAGCTAGACATCCCAAAAGTAACAGTCTGTTGACTCAGTTAGTCATCCCCATAGTAACAGTCTATCTATTGACCTAGCTAGTCATCCCCATAGTAACAGTCTATCTATTGACCTAGCTAGTCATCCCCATTGTAACAGTCTATCTATTGACCTAGCTAGTCATCCCCATAGTAACAGTCTATCTATTGACCTAGCTAGTCATCCCTATAGTAACAGTCTATCTATTGACCTAGCTAGTCATCCCCATAGTAACAGTCTATCTACTGACCTAGCTAGTCATCCCCATAGTAACACCATAGTAAGTCTATCTATTGACCTAGCTAGTCATCTATATAGTAACAGTCTATCTATTGACCTAGCTAGTCATCCCCATAGTAACAGTGTATCTATTGACCTAGCTAGTCATCCTCATAGTAACAGTCTATCTAGGAGGGCCAGCTGTAGGGTACCAGGTGGGCTACCAGGTGCGCTCCAGATGTGAGGTCTCTTGGGGAGGGAGGGACACTCTGGCACAGTTAAGAAGGCGGACTCACGTGTTCCTCCCCCTCCTCTCCCCTATCCCTCCTCTCATCACTCCTCCCTCCTCCCCCTCCTCCCCTTCCTTCCTTCCTCCTCCACCCTCCCCTCCCCTGTCACACACACCCTCCCCTCTCTAAACCTGTCACACACACCCTCCCCTCCCCTGTCACACACACCCTCCCCTCCCCTGTCACACACACCCTCCCCTCCCCTGTCACACACACCCTCCCCTCTCTAAACCTGTCACACACTCCCTCCCCTCCCCTGTCACACACTCCCTCCCCTCCCCTGTCACACACACCTTCCCCTCTCTAAACCTGTCACACACTCCCTCCCCTCCCCTGTCACACACTCCCTCCCCTCCCCTGTCACACACTCCCTCCCCTCCCCTGTCACACACACCCTCCCCTCTCTAAACCTGTCACACACTCCCTCCCCTCCCCTGTCACACACTCCCTCCCCTCCCCTGTCACACACACCTTCCCCTCTCTAAACCTGTCACACACACCCTCCCCTCTCTAAACCTGTCACATAACCATTAACTAATTTCTTCTCTAGGCCAGCTGTGCTCCATTACCAGAACTACAGCAGGGCTTCCAGACCCCAGCTCTGTCAGCCAGGAGTCATGGTGCTTACCGTCCCAACAGGTCCACAGACGACGCAAACGGCATCACACTGCCCACTGCCCTGTCCCATCTGGACATAAAGGAATACCTATGTGAGAATGCTGTTCATTGACTACAACTCAGCATTTAACACCATAGTACCTTCCAAGCTCATCATCAAGCTGGAGGCCCTGGGTCTCAACCCCTCCCTGGACTTTCTGACGGCCCCCCCCGCATTAATCCAGAGGGGCCCAGGGAGGCATATGATCTGGTCTGGAGTCAGTCCATAGAAATGAGCCCTATTATTACAGGAACACGATCTGATCTAAGATCTGTCTCAACACATATTACAGGAACACGATCTGATCTAAGATCTGTCCATAGAGAGAGACGGAAGACCTGTCTCAACACATATTACAGGAACACGATCTGATCTAAGATCTGCCTCAACACATATTACAGGAACACGATCTGATCTGTCCATAGAGAGAGATGGAAGATCTGTAATCTCCCCAACACCAGGTAACACCCCCAACACCAGGTAAAAACCCCAACACCAGGTAACCTCCCTAACACCCAACACCGGGTAACCTCCCTAATACCCGACACCAGATAACCCCTCCAACACCAGGTAACCCCCCAACACCAGGTAACCTCCCTAATACCCAACACCAGGTAACCTCCCTAACGCCCAACACCAGGTAACCTCCCTAATACCCAACACCAGGTAACCTCCCTAATACCCAACACCAGGTAACCTCCCTAATACCCAACACCAGGTAACCTCCCTAACACCCAACACCAGGTAACCTCCCTAACACCAGGTAACCTCCCTAATACCCAACACCAGGTAATCTCCCTAATACCCAACACCAGGTAACCTCCCTAACACCCAACACCATGTAACCTCCCTAATACCCAACACCAGGTAACCTCCCTAACACCAAACACCAGGTAACCTCCCTAACACCCAACACCAGGTAACCTCCCTAACACCCAACACCGGGTAACCTCCCTAATACCCGACACCAGGTAACCCCCCTAACACCAAACACCGGGTAACCTCCCTAACACCCAACACCAGGTAACCTCCCTAACACCCAACACCAGGTAACCTCCCTAACACCCAACACCAGATAACCCCTCCAACACCAGGTAACCCCCCAACACCAGGTAACCTCCCTAATACACAACACCAGGTAACCTCCCTAATACCCAACACCAGGTAACCTCCCTAACACCCAACACCAGGTAACCTCCCTAACACCAGGTAACCTCCCTAATACCCAACACCAGGTAACCTCCCTAATACCCAACACCAGGTAACCTCCCTAACATCCAACACCAGGTAAACTCCCTAATACTCAACACCAGCTAACCCCCCCGAACACCAGATAACCTCCCTAATACCCGACACCAGGTAACCCCACCAACACCAGCTAACCCCCCCGAACACCAGGTAACCTCCCTAATACCCGACACCAGGTAACCCCACCAACACCAAGTAAACTCCCTAATACCCCACACCAGGTAACCTCCCTAATACTCAACACCAGCTAACCCCACCAAAACCAGGTAACCTCCCTAATACCCGACACCAGATAACCCCTCCAACACCAGGTAACCCCACCAACACCAGGTAACCTCCCTAATACCCAACACCATGTAACATCCCTAATACCCAACACCAGGCAACCTCACTAATACCCGACACAAGGTAACCTCCCTAACACCCCACACCAGGTAACCTCACTAATACCCAACACTAGGTAACCTCCCAATACCATGTAACATCCCTAATACCCCACACCAGGTAACCTCCCAATACCATGTAACATCCCTAATACCCCACACCAGGTAACCCCCCAACACCAGGTAAACTCCCTAATACCCCACACCAGGTAACCTCCCTAATACTCAACACCAGCTAACCCCACCAAAACCAGGTAACCTCCCTAATACCCAACACCAGGTAACATCCCTAATACCAAACACCAGGTAACCCCCTAATACCAAACACCATGTAACATCCCTAATACCCAACACCAGGTAACCTCACTAATACCCAACACCAGGTAAGCTCCCTAATACCCAACACCAGGTAACCTCCCTAACACCCAACACCAGGTAACCTCACTAATACCCGACACCAGGTAACCTCCGTAACACCCCACACCAGGTAACCTCACTAATACCCAACACCAGGTAACCTCCCAATACCATGTAACATCCCTAATACCCCACACCAGGTAACCCCCCAACACCAGGTAAACTCCCTAATACCCCACACCAGGTAACCTCCTTAATACCCCACACCAGGTCTCAACACATATTACAGGAACACGATCTGATCTAAGATCTGTCCATAGAGAGAGACGGAAGACCTGTCTCAACACATATTACAGGAACACAATCTGATCTAAGATCTGTCCATAGAGAGAGACGGAAGACCTGTCTCAACACATATTACAGGAACACGATCTGATCTAAGATCTGCCTCAACACATATTACAGGAACACGATCTGATCTGTCCATAGAGAGAGATGGAAGATCTGTAATCTCCCCAACACCAGGTAACACCCCCAACACCAGGTAACACCCCCAACACCAGGTAACCTCCCTAATGCCCAACACCAGGTAACCTCCCTAACACCCAACACCGGGTAACCTCCCTAATACCCGACACCAGATAACCCCTCCAACACCAGGTAACCCCCCAACACCAGGTAACCTCCCTAATACCCAACACCAGGTAACCCCCCAACACCAGGTAACCTCCCTAATACCCAACACCAGGTAACCTCCCTAATACCCAACACCAGGTAACCTCCCTAATACCCAACACCAGGTAACCTCCCTAACACCCAACACCAGGTAAACTCCCTAATAACCAACACCAGGTAAACCTCCAAAACCCAACACCAGGTAAACCTTCAAAACCCAACACCAGGTAAACCCCAACATCAGGTAACCTCCACAACACCAGGTAACCCCCCTAACACCCAACACCAGGTAACACCCAACACCAGGTCACAGCCAACACCAGGTCACACCCAACACCAGGTAACAGCCAACACCAGGTCACACCCAACACCAGGTAACACACACACACACACACACACACACACACACACACACACACACACACACACACACACACACACACACACACACACACACACACACACACACACACACACACGCACACACACACACACACACACACATACACACACACACTTGGATGTAAGAACAACACAGCCAAGTTTTCCTGCACATTCAGATCCACTAAACACCCAATGGGAACGTTGCCTTTGCTTCCCCTGTCTATCTACTGACCCAGCTAGTCATCACCATAGTAACGGCTTTACTTTCCCTGTCGCGACTATATCCTCAAACATAAAACATGCAAGAAGACTACAGACACATGAGCATAACACTTAAACCAAGGACATCTAGAATCTGAAGTGAAATGTCTACTGTTTGCTGATGATCTGGTGCTTCTGTCACCAACCAAGGAGGGCCTACAGCAGCACCTAGACATTCTGCACAGATTCTGAGCTGGGCCCTGACAGTAAATCTCAGTATGACCAAAAATAATGGTAAACTCCCACATCTACTGGGTGAAAAACCACAGTGACCACAATTACAGCAGCAATATTTATGACCTGTTGCCACGAGAAAAGGGCAACCAGTGAAGAACAAACACCATTGTAAATACAACCCATATTTATGCTTATTTATTTTATATTTTTTATTTAACTATTTGCAAATCGTTACAACACTGTATTTATATAATATGACATTTGAAATGTCTTTATTGTTTTGGAACTTCTGTGAGTGTAATATTTACTGTTAATTTTTATTGTTTATTTCACTTTTGTTTATTATCCATTTCGATCTGCTTTGGCAACGTTAACACATGTTTCCCATGCCAATAAAGCCCTTAAATTGAGAGAGAGAGAGAGAGAGAGAGAGAGAGAGAGAGAGAAGGAGAGAGAGAGAGAGGGACACAGAGAGAGAGAAGGAGAGAGAGAGAAGGAGAGAGAGGGAGAGGGAGAGGGAGAGAGAGAGAGAAGGAGAGAGAGAGAGAGAGACAGAACACATTAGGCATGCATCCCAATGGGTGTCCTTCAAAACACAGGCATGAAAGTTCAAATTAAACGCACACACACACGCACACGCACACACACACACACACACACACACGCACACGCACACGCACACACACACACACACACACACACACACACACACACACACACACACACACATCCTTTACGACAAGCCGCACAGATTAACAGATAAACTCCTCAACAGAGATATATCCCATGAGCCTTTGCAGCACTGCCCTGGGTCCAAGGCCTAACCCTTTCTCCATTCCTCCTCCTCTCAGAGCCCCCCCACCCCCTAAACCCCAGCCTTATTAAAGTCCACCCCTCCTCCCCTCCTCCTCTCAGAGCCCCCCCCACCCCCTAAACCCCAGCCTTATTAAAGTCCACCCCTCCTCCCCTCCTCCTCTCAGAGCCCCCCCCCCCCCTAAACCCCAGCCTTATTAAAGTACATCTAAAGATATACTGTGGTGTGGATTATCTTCAGCCACGTGTACCGAGGGTGGACAACACCCCCACACCCCAATCCACCCAGCAGGATAATCTACCAGACACCTACGCAGGCAGGCACACCCCCCCACACACACACACGACACCACACGGCGCCACCCAGGCACGTCATTTAGCTACAGGCTAATGTTCTCATTTCACGTGATCTAGCCTAGCCCTGTACGGTATACTGTACCGACCCGCTGTGTTCTGGACTGCCGCGTTGACAGACAACTCCATGGCCAATGACGACTGTGGCTGTAGATCTCTCTACACCGGGCAGACAGGGAACTGCGGCCAACGAGCCAGTGCACAACCATTTAATGCCGTTATTAAGGCTACTTACAGCTTTAGCCAACCAACAGACAGCCAGAAGGAGACAGGGCTAAGGGCAGGGCCCTCCCACCGCGCTTCTTCTAGAATGGACGGCACTATTTTGAAACTGTTTCTTCTTCTTCTACTAGTTTCTAGGTTACAAATAAGGAAACCATTTTGTATCTGAATCATTTTGTTTAATGAATCATTTTGTTTAATGAATCATTTTGTTTAATGAATCATTTTGTTTAATGATTCATTTTGTTTTGTTTAATGAATCATTTTGTTTAATGAATCATTTTGTTTATTGATTCATTTTGTTTAATGAATCATTTTGTTTAATGAATCATTTTGTTTAATGAATCATTTTGTTTAATGAATCATTTTGTTTAAGGATTCATTTTGTTTTGTTTAATGAATCATTTTGTTTAATGAATCATTTTGTTTATTGATTCATTTTGTTTAATGAATCATTTTGTTTAATGAATCATTTTGTTTAATGAATCATTTTGTTTAATGATTCATTTTGTTTTGTTTAATGAATCATTTTGTTTAATGAATCATTTTGTTTATTGATTCATTTTGTTTAATGAATAATTTTGTTTAATAAATTATTTTGTTTTGTTTAATGAATCATTTTGTTTAATGAATCATTTTGTTTAATGAATCATTTTGTTTAATTAATTATTTTGTTTTGTTTAATGATTCATTTTGTTTTGTTTAATGAAAAATGTTGTTTAATGATTCATTTTGTTTTGTTTAATGAAAAATGTTGTTTAATGATTCATTTTGTTTAATGAATCATTTTGTTTAATGAAAAATGTTGTTTAATGATTCATTTTGTTTAATGAATCATTTTGTTTAATGAAAAATGTTGTTTAATGATTCATTTTGTTTAATGAATCATTTTGTTTAATAAATTATTTTGTTTTGTTTAATGAATCATTTTGTTTAATGAATCATTTTGTTTAATGAATCATTTTGTTTAATAAATTATTTTGTTTTGTTTAATGAATCATTTTGTTTAATGAATCATTTTGTTTAATGAATCATTTTGTTTTGTTTAATGAATCATTTTGTTTAATGAATCATTTTGTTTTGTTTAATGAATCATTTTGTTTAATGAATTATTTTGTTTAATGATTCATTTTGTTTAATGATTCATTTTGTTTTGTTTAATGAAAAATGTTGTTTAATGATTCATTTTGTTTTGTTTAATGAAAAATGTTGTTTAATGATTCATTTTGTTTAATGATTCATTTTGTTTTGTTTAATGAAAAATGTTGTTTAATGAATCATTTTGTTTAATGAATCATTTTGTTTAATGAATCATTTTGTATAATTTATTATTTTTAGGCAACAGATGATAGATATACAATTTTAAAAGAAATAGATTATCTAGCAGAAAAAAAAGTTTGGGGGGGACTATTTTGGGGCTCTAGATTTTGGGTTTCTGGTTTATATATATATATAAATATTTGTTAAAATTAAATGTAACCTTTATTTCACTAGGCAAGTCAGTTAAAAACAAATTCTTATTTATAATGACGGCCAAACACGGATGACACTGGGTCAATTGTGCGCCGCCCTATGGGATTCCTAATCACGGCCGGTTGTGATACAGCCTGGATTCGAACCAGTGTGCCTGTAGGGACGCCTCTAGCACTGAGATGCAGTGCCTTAGACCTCTGCGCCACTCGGGATCCAAATAACAAATATCAAACAATATTTTTCATAAAACTGTAAAATAAATAGACAAAAAATACAATACAAAATAACAAGATTCTAGACAAATAAGAATCCATGTTCTATAGCAGGAGTTCTATAACACTACAATGGTTCACAGTAGGAGCAGGAGTTCTATAACACTACAATGGTTCACAGTAGGAGCAGGAGTTCTATAACACTACAATGGTTCACAGTAGGAGCAGGAGTTCTATAACACTACAATGGTTCACAGTAGGAGCAGGAGTTCTATAACACTACAATGGTTCACAGTAGGAGCAGGAGTTCTATAACACTACAATGGTTCACAGTAGGAGCAGGAGTTCTATAACACTACAATGGTTCACAGTAGGAGCAGGAGTTCTATAACACTACAATGGTTCACAGTAGGAGCAGGAGTTCTATAACACTACACTGGTTCACAGTAGGAGCAGGAGTTCTATAACACTACAATGGTTCACAGTAGGAGCAGGAGTTCTATAACACTACAATGGTTCACAGTAGGAGCAGGAGTTCTATAACACTACAATGGTTCACAGTAGGAGCAGGAGTTCTATAACACCACACTGGTTCACAGTAGGAGCAGGAGTTCTATAACACTACAATGGTTCACAGTAGGAGCAGGAGTTCTATAACACTACAATGGTTCACAGTAGGAGCAGGAGTTCTATAACACTACAATGGTTCACAGTAGGAGCAGGAGTTCTATAACACTACAATGGTTCACAGTAGGAGCAGGAGTTCTATAACACTACAATGGTTCACAGTAGGAGCAGGAGTTCTATAACACTACAATGGTTCACAGTAGGAGCAGGAGTTCTATAACACTACAATGGTTCACAGTAGGAGCAGGAGTTCTATAACACTACACTGGTTCACAGTAGGAGCAGGAGTTCTATAACACTACAATGGTTCACAGTAGGAGCAGGAGTTCTATAACACTACAATGGTTCACAGTAGGAGCAGGAGTTCTATAACACTACAATGGTTCACAGTAGGAGCAGGAGTTCTATAACACCACACTGGTTCACAGTAGGAGCAGGAGTTCTATAACACCACACTGGTTCACAGTAGGAGCAGGAGTTCTATAACACTACAATGGTTCACAGTAGGAAGGGGAAGAAATACGATGCTCTCTCATCAATATGTTTAAACATAAACCCACTAGAGACATTTATTAAGAGGGCTGTACTTCACAAGTTTACTTTGCTCAGAAAGGAAATCTCTTGAGCCTCTAAACTGCTCAGAAAGAGAGAGAGAGAGAGTTAAAGAGAGAGAGGGAGAACGAGAGAGAGTTAAAGAGAGAGAGAGAGGGAGAGCGAGAGAGTTAAAGAGAGAAAGAGAGTTAGAGAGAGAACGAGAGAGAGTTAAAGAGAGAAAGAGAGTTAGAGAAAGAGAGAGAGAGTTAGAGAGGGAAAGAGAGTTAGAGAGAGAACGAGAGAGAGAGTTAGAGAGAGAGAGAGGGAGAACGAGAGAGAGTTAAAGAGAGAAAGAGAGTTAGAGAGAGAACGAGAGAGAGTTAAAGAGAGAAAGAGAGTTAGAGAAAGAGAGAGAGAGTTAGAGAGAGGGAGAGAGAGAAAGAGAGAGAGAGAAAGAGAGAGAGAGAGAAAGAGAAAGACAGAGAGAACGAGTTAGAGAGTGAAAGAGAAAGAGAGAGAGAGCGTGATGAACATCTTGTTATTTTCACAAAAATGTGCTCCCCGGTCTCCTTCAACCAAAACATGTACTGTACACAACAATGCAAATGTCCAGACAGTTCTCCAACAGGTCTCTCTCCAACAGGTCTCTCTCCAACAGGTCTCTCTCCAACAGTTCTCTCTCCAACAGTTCTCTCTCCAACAGGTCTCTCTCCAACAGGTCTCTCTCCAACAGGTCTCTCTCCAACAGTTCTCCACAGGTCACTCTCCAACAGGTCTCTCTCCAACAGGTCTCTCTCCAACAGGTCTCTCTCCAACAGGTCTCTCTCCAACAGGTCTCTCTCCAACAGTTCTCTCTCCAACAGTTCTCTCTCCAACAGGTCTTTCTCCAACAAGTCTCTCTCCAACAGGTCTCTCTCCAACAGTTCTCTCTCCAACAGTTCTCTCTCCAACAGGTCTCTCTCCAACAGGTCTCCACAGGTCCATCTCCAACAGTTCTCTCTCTCCAACAGTTCTCCACAGGTCCATCTCCAACAGGTCTCTCTCTCCAACAAATCCACTTCAATCAGTATAGCTGTGTGCCATTAAGAGGGTGAATGGGAAGACAAAATATTTAAGTGCCTTTGAACAGGGTACGGTAGTAGGTGCCAGGCGCAGGGCTGTTACGGTGACCGTATTACCGCCACACCGGTGGTCACGAGTCATGACTGCAGTCAAATTCCACGAGACCATTTAGTCACCGCAACTATAAGCTATGTAAATGAGTGTGTGTGTGTGTGTGTGTGTGTGTGTGTGTGTGTGTGTGTGTGTGTGTGTGTGTGTGTGTGTGTGTGTATCTAGGCTGTCTGAAAACAGAAGCTAGCTAGAGATTACAAATGATTCCATGTGACACCCACACATCCAATTCCGGTAACAGGTGTGTGGAGACTAAGAGACTGTCAAACACACTATATATTGATGAGAAGAGACAGAGACTGTCAAACACACTATCTCCTGATGAGAAGAGACAGAGACTGTCAAACACACTATCTCCTGATGAGAGGAGACAGAGACTGTCAAACACACTATCTCCTGATGAGAGGAGACAGAGACTGTCAAACACACTATCTCCTGATGAGAGGAGACAGAAACTGTCAAACACACTATCTCCTGATGAGAGGAGACAGAGACTGTCAAACACACTATCTCCTGATGAGAGGAGACAGAGACTGTCAAACACACTATCTCCTGATGAGAGGAGACAGAGACTCTGTCAAACACACTATCTCCTGATGAGAGGAGACAGAGACTGTCAAACACACTATCTCCTGATGAGAGGAGACAGAGACTGTCAAACACACTATCTCCTGATGAGAGGAGACAGAGACTGTCAAACACACTATCTCCTGATGAGAGGAGACAGAGACTGTCAAACACACTATCTCCTGATGAGAGGAGACAGAGACTCTGTCTGACACACTATATCCTGATGAGAGGAGACAGAGACTGTCAAACACACTATCTCCTGATGAGAGGAGACAGAGACTGTCAAACACACTATCTCCTGATGAGAGGAGACAGAGACTGTCAAACACACTATCTCCTGGTGAGAGGAGACAGAGACTGTCAAACACACTATCTCCTGGTGAGAGGAGACAGAGACTGTCAAACACACTATCTCCTGATGAGAGGAGACAGAGACTGTCAAACACACTATCTCCTGATGAGAGGAGACAGAGACTGTCAAACACACTATCTCCTGGTGAGAGGAGACAGAGACTGTCAAACACACTATCTCCTGATGAGAGGAGACAGAGACTGTCAAACACACTATATCCTGATGAGAGGAGACAGAGACTGTCAAACACACTATCTCCTGATGAGAGGAGACAGAGACTGTCAAACACACTATCTCCTGGTGAGAGGAGACAGAGACTGTCAAACACACTATCTCCTGGTGAGAGGAGACAGAGACTGTCAAACACACTATCTCCTGATGAGAGGAGACAGAGACTGTCAAACACACTATCTCCTGATGAGAGGAGACAGAGACTGTCAAACACACTATCTCAAAAAGTATTTGATCCCCTGCTGATTTTGTACGTTTGTCCACTGACAAAGAAATGATCAGTCTATCATTTTAATGGTAGGTTTATTTGAACAGTGAGAGACTGAATACGAAAAAGTCCAGAAAAACGCATGTCAAAAATGTTATAAATTGATTTGCATTTTAATGAGGGAAATAAGTACTTAACCCCCTCTGCCAAACATGACTTAGTACTTGGTGGCAAAACCCTTGTTGGCAATCAGAGGTCAGACGTTTCTTGTAGTTGGCCACCAGGTTTGCACACATTTCAGGAGGGATTTTGTCCCACTCTTTGCAGATCTTCTCCAAGTCATTAAGGTTTCGAGGCTGACGTTTGGCAACTCGAACCTTCAGCTCCCTCCACAGATTTTCTATGGGATTAAGGTCTGGAGACTGCTCAAGATTTGACGGTACATGGCCCCGTCCATCGCCCGGTGAAGTTGTCCTGTCCCCTTAGCAGAAAAACACCCCCAAAGCATAATGTTTCCACCTCCACGTTTGACGGTGGGGATGGTGATCTTGGGGTCATAGGCAGCATTCCTCCTCCTCCAAACACGGCGAGTTGAGTTGATGCCAAAGAGCTCCATTTTGGTTTCATCTGACCACAACACTTTCACCCAGTTGTCCTCGGAATCATTCAGATGTTCATTGGCAAACTTCCGACGGGCATGTATATGTGCTTTCTTGAGCAGGGGGACCTTGCGGGCGCTGCAGGATTTCAGTCCTTCACGGCGTAGTGTGTTACCAATTGTTTTCTTGGTGACTATGATCCCAGCTGCCTTGAGATCATTGACAAGATCCTCCCGTGTAGTTCTGGGATGATTCCTCACCGTTCTCAGGATCATTGCAACTCCACGAGGTGAGATCTTGCATGGAGCCCCAGGCCGAGGGGGATTAACAGTTCTTTTGTGTTTCTTCCATTTGCCACTCCCTTTAAGAGTGTGCTCCTAATCTCAGCTCGTTACCTGTATAAAAGACACATGGGAGCCAGAAATCTTTCTGATTGAGAGATGGTCAAATACTTATTTCCCTCATTAAAATGCAAATCAATTTATAACATTTTTGACATGCGTTTTTCTGGATTTTTTTGTTGTTATTCTGTCTCTCACTGTTCAAGTAAAACAACCATTAAAATTATAGACTGATCATTTCTTTGTCAGTGGGCAAACGTACAAAATCAGCAGGGGATCAAATACTTTTTTCCCTCACTGTAGGGCTGCTGGTTGTATC
>NC_048587.1:6663509-6666009 GCF_013265735.2 Oncorhynchus mykiss | reverse complement strand
GAGAGAGGAGAGAAGAGGAGAGAGAGAGGAGAGAGAGAGAAGAGAGAGAGGAGAGAGAGAGGAGAGAGAGAGGAGAGAGAGAGGAGAGAGAGAGGAGAGAGAGAGGAGAGAGAGAGAGAGAGAGGAGAGAAGAGGAGAGAGGGAGAGATGAGAGAGAGAGAGACAGAGAGAGAGAGGAGAGAGGGAAAGGGGGAGATGAGAGACAGAGAGAGAGAGACAGGGGGTGAGGGAGAAAGAGAGGAGAGAGACCGAGGGAGAGGGAGAGAGAGGAGAGAGACCGAGGGAGAGATGAGAGAGAGAGACAGAGAGAGATAGAGACAGAGAGAGAGAGAGAGAGACAGAGAGAGAGAGGAGAGAGACAGAGGGAGAGATGAGATAGAGATGGAGGAGAGAGAGAAAGAGAGACAGAGGAGAGATGAGAGAGAGATAGAGAGAAACAGAGAGAGAGAGGAGAGAGAGAGAGAGAGAGAGAGAGAGAGAGAGAGAGAGGAGGAGAGGAAAAAGCACATGGTACACCTCCTACTTTCCAGCATCATTATGTCAGTCAGTGACTGGTGCATGTTGGGAGGGAGGACGGGAGGGAAAGAGGGCTGCATAGCAGAACAACTACTGTACCCCTCATTCATAACAGAACAACTACTGTACCCCTCATTCATAACAGAACAACTACTGTCCTGTACCCCTCATTCATAACAGAACAACTACTGTACCCCTCATTCATAGCAGAACAACTACTGTACCCCTCATTCATAACAGAACAACTACTGTACCCCTCATTCATAACAGAACAACTACTGTACTCCTCATTCATAACAGAACAACTACTGTACCCCTCATTCATAACAGAACAACTACTGTACCCCTCAGTCATAACAGAACAACTACTGTACCCCTCAGTCATAACAGAACAACTACTGTACCCCTCATTCATAACAGAACAACTACTGTCTTGTACCCCTCATTCATAACAGAACAACTATTGTACCCCTCATTCATAGCAGAACAACTACTGTCCTGTACCCCTCATTCATAACAGAACAACTACTGTCCTGTACCCCTCATTCATAACAGAACAACTACTGTACCCCTCATTCATTGTATATTGTATGTATACACTGTATCGGACAGAACAACACTGTCTCGGACAGAACAACACTGTCTCGGACAGAACAACACTGTCTCAGTCAGAACAACACTGTCTCAGTCAGAACAACACTGTCTCAGACAGAACAACACTGTCTCAGACAGAACAACACTGTCTCAGACAGAACAGCACTGTCTCAGACAGAACAGCACTGTCTCAGACAGAACAACACTGTCTCAGACAGAACAACACTGTCTCAGACAGAACAGCACTGTCCCAGACAGAACAACACTGTCTCAGACAGAACAACACTGTCTCAGACAGAACAACACTGTCTCAATCAGAACAACACTGTCTCAGACAGAACAACACTGTCTCAGACAGTACAACACTGTCTCAGACAGAACAACACTGTCTCAGTCAGAACAACACTGTCTCAGACAGAACAACACTGTCTCAGACAGTACAACACTGTCTCAGTCAGAACAACACTGTCTCAGACAGAACAACACTGACTCAGACAGAACAACACTGTCTCGGACAGAACAACACTGTCTCAGACAGAACAACACTGTCTCAGACAGAACAACTCTGTCTCAGACAGAACAACACTGTCTCAGACAGAACAACACTGTCTCAGTCAGAACAACACTGTCTCAGACAGCAGCAGACATTACAGACGAACTAAATGTCACTCTGCAGCTGCTCTCTGGGTGAGGTGAGGTGTGTGTGTGTGTGTGTGTGTGTGTGTGTGTGTGTGTGTGTGTGTGTGTGTGTGTGTGTATGTGTGTGTGTATGTGTATGTGTGTGTGTGTATGTGTGTGTGTGTGTGTATGTGTATGTGTGTGTGTGTGTGTGTGTGTGTGTGTGTGTGTGTGTGTGTGTGTGTGTGTGTGTGTGTGTGTGTGTGTGTGCGTGCGTGTGTGTGTGTGTCTGTGTGTGTGTGTGTTTACACGATACTGTGATTTTCTCCTCTCACAAACACTATCGCCATGGCAGCCTTATCAAGCCACACCACACAATCAACAGGAGGACTTTACCGCCTCGCCAGTGGCCAGCCCGCCAAACAAATCACCAGCTGCCGTTAGTGTTTTCTTCCTGTGCCATCGCAATCACAGTGGTCAGCCTCAGAGCCAAATCACTGGTCCACTGTCCTGACCATCTGGAGAGTCTGTCTGTCTGTCTGTCTGTCTGTCTGTCTGTCTGTCTGTCTGTCTGTCTGTCTGTCTGTCTGTCTGTCGGTAATACTCTGGTCTGTCTGTCGGTAATACTCTGGTCTGTCTGTCTGTCTGTCTGTCTGTCTGTCTGTAGGTAATACTGTCTGTCTGTCTGTCTGTCTGTCTGTCTGTCTGTCTGTCTGTCTGTAGGTAATACTCCTGACCCACTGGGTCCTCTTCCATCTATCAGAGCCATTCA
>NC_048587.1:6648509-6658509 GCF_013265735.2 Oncorhynchus mykiss | reverse complement strand
GGACCTCTCCTCCTCTGCCAGTGATGGGTGGCACGGTGGCCCTCTCCTCCTCTGCCAGTGATGGGTGGCACGTTGGCCCTCTCCTCCTCTGCCAGTGATGGGAGGCCCTCTCCTCCTCTGCCAGTGATGGGAGGCACGGCAGACAGAAAGACAGAGGGAATGATGGGGAAACCCTAGCCACTGTAGCACATGGTTAACAGTCCTCCCTGTATCGCCTCGACACACACCTGCAACACAACACACACACACACTGGGTTAAACACACTGTCTTCAAACACCTAGAACACACACTGGGTTAAACACACTGTCTTCAAACACCTGCAAAGTAACTAGGGATGCCATGATACCAGTATCCCAATATTTTGTCTGTGGGAAAAACTATTTTGTCCTTTAAAAACCTGCAGTGTGTAAAATACTGTGTGCTGTAGCTTGGAAAATAAATCAATGTGACTCTGGAGGACAACATAATGATGTTTGTTTCCAAAACTACCGATGTTTTCCTAAAGAAGCTTAATCCATTTTGTGTTTTGTTCCTTTTTAATTTTACCAGGCAAGTCAGTTACGAACAAATTCTTATTTTCAATGACGGCCTAGGAACAGTGGATTAACTGCCTGTTCAGGGGCAGAACGACAGATTTGTACCTTGTCAGCTCGGGGAATTGAACTTGCAACCTTCCGGTTACTAATCCAATGCTCTAACCACTAGGCTACCCTGCCGCCCCATTGCCAGGATACTAACGAGATTCACCATACTGGTATCTGTAATGAGGTGCGTACTGGTATCTGTAATGAGGTGCGTACTGGTATCTGTAATGAGGTGCGTACTGGTATCTGTAATGAGGTGCGTACTGGTATCTGTAATGAGGTGCGTACTGGTATCTGTAATGAGGTGCGTACTGGTATCTGTAATGAGGTGCGTACTGGTATCTGTAATGAGGTGCGTACTGGTATCTGTAATGAGTATCACCGTACTGGTATCTGTAATGAGGTGCGTACTGGTATCTGTAATGAGGTGTGTACTGATATCTGTAATGAGTATCACCGTACTGGTATCTGTAATGAGGTGCGTACTGGTATCTGTAATGAGGTGCGTACTGGTATCTGTAATGAGGTGCGTACTGGTATCTGTAATGAGGTGCGTACTGGTATCTGTAATGAGGTGCGTACTGGTATCTGTAATGAGTATCACCGTACTGGTATCTGTAATGAGGTGCGTACTGGTATCTGTAATGAGGTGTGTACTGGTATCTGTAATGAGGTGCGTACTGGTATCTGTAATGAGGTGCGTACTGGTATCTGTAATGAGGTGCGTACTGGTATCTGTAATGAGGTGCGTACTGGTATCTGTAATGAGGTGCGTACTGGTATCTGTAATGAGGTGCGTACTGGTATCTGTAATGAGTATCACCGTACTGGTATCTGTAATGAGGTGCGTACTGGTATCTGTAATGAGGTGCGTACTGGTATCTGTAATGAGGTGCGTACTGGTATCTGTAATGAGTATCACCATACTGGTATCTGTAATGAGGTGCGTACTGGTATCTGTAATGAGGTGCGTACTGGTATCTGTAATGAGGTGCGTACTGGTATCTGTAATGAGGTGCGTACTGGTATCTGTAATGAGGTGCGTACTGGTATCTGTAATGAGGTGCGTACTGGTATTTGTAATGAGTATCACCATACTGGTATCTGTAATGAGGTGCGTACTGGTATCTGTAATGAGGTGCGTACTGGTATCTGTAATGAGGTGCGTACTGGTATCTGTAATGAGGTGCGTACTGGTATCTGTAATGAGGTGCGTACTGGTATCTGTAATGAGTATCACCGTACTGGTATCTGTAATGAGGTGCGTACTGGTATCTGTAATGAGGTGCGTACTGGTATCTGTAATGAGTATCACCATACTGGTATCTGTAATAAGGTGCGTACTGGTATCTGTAATGAGGTGCGTACTGGTATCTGTAATGAGGTGCGTACTGGTATCTGTAATGAGGTGCGTACTGGTATCTGTAATGAGGTGCGTACTGGTATCTGTAATGAGGTGCGTACTGGAGGCAGAGAAGACAGGAGAGAGAAACCTGATTTACAACGGTGTCGTTTAATAAACATAAAACCACCGTAAATAAATAAATTAATGAATGGGTCAAACAAATCACGGTATCCGCCAGCATACCGTAGCACCAGCATACCGTAGCACCAGCATACCGTTGCACCAGCATACCGTTGCACCAGCATACCGTTCCACCAGCATACCGTAGCACCAGCATACCGTAGCACCAGCATACCGCTGCACCAGCATACCGTAGCACCAGCATACCGTTGCACCAGCATACCGTAGCACCAGCATACCGCTGCACCAGCATACCGTTGCACCAGCACACCGTTGCACCAGCATACCGTTGTACCAGCATACCGTTGCACTAGCATACCGTAGCACCAGCATACCGTAGCAGCAGCATACTGTTGCACCAGCATACCATTGCACCAGCATACCGTTGCACCAGCATACCGTTGCACCAGCATACCGTTGCACCAGCATACCGCTGCACCAGCATACCGCTGCACCAGCATACCATAGCACCAGCATACCGTTGCACCAGCATACCGTAGCACCAGCATACCGTTGCACCAGCATACCGCTGCACCAGCATACCATAGCACCAGCATACCGTAGCACCAGCATACCGCTGCACCAGCATACCGTTGCACCAGCACACCGTTGCACCAGCATACCGTTGCACCAGCATACCGTTGCACTAGCATACCGTAGCACCAGCATACCGTAGCAGCAGCATACTGTTGCACCAGCATACCGTAGCACCAGCATACCGTTGCACCAGCATACCGTTGCACCAGCATACCGTTGCACAAGCACTACAAGAAACAATTCAATATCAACCCTGTGTGGCAGTATGAAGGAGCTAGTTGATACAATGTGTTTTATCTCTACATCAACCCTGTGTGGCAGTATGAAGGAGCTAGTTGATACAATGTGTTTTATCTCTACATCAACCCTGTGTGGCAGTATGAAGGAGCTAGTTGATACAATGTGTTTTATCTCTACATCAACCCTGTGTGGCAGTATGAAGGAGCTAGCTGATACAATGTGTTTTATCTCTACATCAACCCTGTGTGGCAGTATGAAGGAACTAAACTCTACCTCAACCCTATGTGGCAGTATGAAGGAGCTAAACTCTACCTCAACCCTGTGTGGCAGTATGAAGGATCTAAACTCTACCTCAACCCTGTGTGGCAGTATGAAGGAGCTAGCTGATACAATGTGTTTTATCTCTACATCAACCCTGTGTGGCAGTATGAAGGAGCTAGCTGATACAATGTGTTTTATCTCTACATCAACCCTGTGTGGCAGTATGAAGGAACTAAACTCTACCTCAACCCTGTGTGGCAGTATGAAGGAACTAAACTCTACCTCAACCCTGTGTGGCAGTATGAAGGAACTAAACTCTACCTCAACCCTGTGTGGCAGTATGAAGGAACTAAACTCTACCTCAACCCTGTGTGGCAGTATGAAGGAGCTAGTTGATACAATGTGTTGTATCTCTACATCAACCCTGTGTGGCAGTATGAAGGAGCTAGTTGATACAATGTGTTGTATCTCTACATCAACCCTGTGTGGCAGTATGAAGGAGCTAGTTGATACAATGTGTTGTATCTCTACATCAACCCTGTGTGGCAGTATGAAGGAACTAAACTCTACCTCAACCCTGTGTGGCAGTATGAAGGAGCTAGTTGATACAATGTGTTGTATCTCTACCTCAACCCTGTGTGGCAGTATGAAGGAGCTAGTTGATACAATGTGTTTTATCTCTACATCAACCCTGTGTGGCAGTATGAAGGAGCTAGTTGATACAATGTGTTGTATCTCTACATCAACCCTGTGTGGCAGTATGAAGGAGCTAGTTGATACAATGTGTTGTATCTCTACATCAACCCTGTGTGGCAGTATGAAGGAGCTAAACTCTACATCAAGCCTGTGTGGCAGTATGAAGGAGCTAGTTGATACAATGTGTTTTATCTCTATATCAGCCCTGTGTGGCAGTATGAAGGAGCTAGTTGATACAATGTGTTGTATCTCTACATCAACCCTGTGTGGCAGTATGAAGGAGCTAAACTCTACCTCAACCCTGTGTGGCAGTATGAAGGAGCTAAACTCTACCTCAACCCTGTGTGGCAGTATGAAGGAACTAAACTCTACCTCAACCCTGTGTGGCAGTATGAAGGAACTAAACTCTACCTCAACCCTGTGTGGCAGTATGAAGGAACTAAACTCTACCTCAACCCTGTGTG
The DNA here is from genome assembly GCF_013265735.2 of Oncorhynchus mykiss. Classification (NCBI taxonomy): domain Eukaryota; kingdom Metazoa; phylum Chordata; class Actinopteri; order Salmoniformes; family Salmonidae; genus Oncorhynchus; species Oncorhynchus mykiss. The sequence goes on along the minus strand of NC_048587.1, from coordinate 6,654,201 downwards.
GCAGTATGAAGGAACTAAACTCTACCTCAACCCTGTGTGGCAGTATGAAGGAGCTAAACTCTACATCAACCCTGTGTGGCAGTATGAAGGAGCTAGTTGATACAATGTGTTAAAGTGCCTTCAACTCCTCAACGAGTTAACTTGTAGAACTGTTGATGATAGGACGACAGGACAGAGCTCACCTCTGGCTAATTACCCAGTGGATGTGTTTATGTCTTATATATACATAGGTAACTGACAAAGGAAAGGAAACACTTGAGTAAATGAGGAGATAGAAAGTACATTGAAAGCAGGTGCTTCCACACAGGTGAAGTTCCCGGGGGGTTCATTAAGCAATTAACATCCCATCATGCTTAGGGTGGTGCATAATATGCCCAGTTGTCCATTATGTTGACGACCACGGCAAGAAGAAGAGATCTCAGTGACGTTGGTCTCAAAAGGGACACATGGGGGTTTAAAGGGTTTGTGTATCAGTCACCACGTCTCAACCCAATGGAACCCGTATGGGAGATTCTGGAGTCTGTGACGGCGTTTTCCCTCCATCATCAACGGAACACTAAATGATGGAATTTCTCACAGGAAGAATGATGTCACATCCTTCCAATAGAGTTCCAGACACTTTATGTTGGTGTTTCCCTCATTTTGTCAGTTACCTATAGATACAGACAGAAGCCTATAAGTAGTGGTATCAGCCAGCCAGACAACCAGCCAGCCAGCCAGACAGACATCCAGCCAGCCAGACAGACATCCAGCCAGCCAGACAGACATCCAGCCAGCCAGCCAGACAGACATCCAGCCAGACAGACAGACATCCAGCCAGCCAGCCAGACAGACATCCAGCCAGCCAGCCAGCCAGCCAGACATCCAGCCAGCCAGCCAGACATCCAGCCTGCAGCCAGTCATCCAGCCAGCCAGACATCCAGTCAGCCAGACAGCCAGTCAGCCAGACATCCAGTCATCCAGCCAGCCAGTCAGTCAGCCAGTCAGTCATCCAGACAGCCAGCCAGCCAGTCAGCCAGCCAGCCCCAGGACTACCCCAGGACCAACACTGTAATGACACCCTCCTGCCGTTAGAGGGCAGTAAAACCTACTCACACATCAGCAGCACATTAACCTACTCCGTTCCACTGAAGAAGAAGAACTCTGGGACTCCACTAGAGCCAGGAAAGAACAACTAATCAATTAGATCATCTCTCCAAACCACACTCGATTCATATTGAAACAATGAAAAACACACTTGATTCATATTGAAACAATGAAAAACACACTTGATTCATATTGAATCAATGAAAAACACATTTGATTCATATTGAAACAATGAAAAACACACTCGATTCATATTGAATCAATGAAAAACACACTTGATTCATATTTAATCAATGAAAAACACATTTGATTCATATTGAAACAATGAAAAACTCACTCGATTCATATTGAAACAATGAAAAACAAACTTTGATTCATATTGAATCAATGAAAAACACATTTGATTCATATTGAAACAATGAAAAACACACTCGATTCATATTGAATCAATGAAAAACACACTTGATTCTTATTGAATCAATGAAAAACACACTTGATTCATATTGAATCAATGAAAAACACACTTGATTCATATTGAAACAATGAAAAACACACTCGATTCATATTGAATCAATTAAAAACACACTCGATTCCCTTCCATAAACGGTGTTTCACCACGTTCCTGTTTTTCACTAAGTTCTTGTGGAAACAGGGTTAAACACCACGTGGACAACATTACCTCATCTGTGGATTAAATTACAATAGAATCACAACCACACCACTGGGACTACATGCTATATTATAAGATCAAATGTCAACCCTGCTAATCAAGTCCCAGGCCCAGATCCAGCAGAGAGGGAGAGGAGGATGTGTGTGTGTGTGTGTGTGTGTGTGTGTGTGTGTGTGTGTGTGTGTGTGTGTGTGTGTGTGTGTGTGTGTGAGGAGAGAGAGAGAGAGAGAGAGGGGAGGCAGAAGACGTCCTTGTAGAAAATGCTGAGATCATTAAAACTGATTCCTGAGTGTTACAACAGTCAAAAACAGTCAAGCAAAGCCCTGGTGGAATCAAACCATCATTCATTTATTCATTTGTACTGCCTCTGGAGGAAGAGCAGGAGAAGGATGGAGAGGTGGAGGAAGAGGAGGAGATGGTGGAGGAAGGAGACACACAGCCCTCAGTCAGAAAAGTCACTTTCATTGAATTCTCCCTCCCTCCCACCCATCCCTCCACCCCTCCCTCCACCCATCCCTCCCTCCCTCCCTCCCTCCCTCCCTCCCTCCCTCCCTCCCTCCCTCCCTCCCTCCCTCCCTCCCTCCCTCCCACCCATCCCTCCCTCCCTCCCTCCCTCCCTCCCTCCCTCCCTCCCACCCATCCCTCCACCCCTCTGATTAGCTTCCTTCGTTCCCCAGAACGGCCTCATCAGTTATTGGCCTTCTGCCAGTACTGTCAAGGGGCTTTGGGTAGGATTTGTGTGATACCCCAGGAACCAGCGAGGCCAAGAGGGAGACCCAAGGAGGAGCGGTGTCCCTCCCCCCAAACCTTGTGCTCTCCCCCTCCTTCTCTTCTCTCTCTCCTTCCCCCTCCTCTCTCCCTCAGGCTCTAAGGATGGGAACAGAGAGGGCCTCTAAGAGGGTTCATCTCCAATGCTAACAAAAATAATAACATTTAAAAACCTTTACACAGGCCTACCTGGTAAAACAGACACAGCCAAACAATGTGTTGTTATGGAAACCTTAGAAGCAGTTGTTTCACAACAACAATAACATTATTGAAAACAAGGATAGCAGCAGAGAGAGAGAGCGAGAGAGACAGCCTATCACAGAGACAGAGACAGCCTATCACAGAGAGAGAGACAGACAGCCTATCACAGAGACAGAGACAGCCTATCACAGAGACAGAGAGACAGACAACCTATCACAGAGAGAGAGAGACAGACAGCCTATCACAGAGACAGAGACAGCCTATCACAGAGACAGAGAGACAGACAGCCTATCACAGAAAGAGAAAGACAGACAGCCTATCACAGAGAGAGAGCCAGCCTATCACACAGAGAGAGAGAGAGAGAGAGAGATATCCTCCGTGTACAACATAGAACACCAAATAATGCATGCAGAGCAGAATTAGGATGATACCCACTAATTATCAAAATCCAGAAAAGAGCCGTTAAATTCTACAACCACCTAAAAGGAAGTGATTCACAAACCTTCCATAACAAAGCCATCACCTACAGAGAGATGAACCTGGAGAAGAGTCCCCTAAGCAAGCTGGTCCTGGGGCTCTGTTCACAAACACAAACACACCCTACAGAGCCCCAGGACAACAGCACAATTAGACCCAATCAAATCATGAGAAAACAAAAATATAATTAATTAACACATTGGAAAGAATTAACAAAAAACAGAGCAAACTAGAATGCTATTTGGCCCTACACAGAGAGGACACTGTGTGTCTCTGTAACTGTCGGTATTCATGATGAAAAGCTGTGTGTCTCTGTAACTGACAGTATTCATGATGAAAAGCTGTGTGTCTCTGTAACTGACAGTATTCATGATGAAAAGCTGTGTGTCTCTGTAGCTGACGGTATTCATGATGCAAAGCTGTGTGTCTCTGTAACTGACAGTATTCATGATGAAAAGCTGTGTGTCTCTGTAGCTGACGGTATTCATGATGAAAAGCTGTGTGTCTCTGTAGCTGACGGTATTCATGATGAAAAGCTGTGTGTCTCTGTAACTGACGGTATTCATGATGAAAAGCTGTGTGTCTCTGTAGCTGACGGTATTCATGATGAAAAGCTGTGTGTCTCTGTAACTGACGGTATTCATCATGAAAAGCTGTGTGTCTCTGTAACTGACGGTATTCATGATGAAAAGCTGTGTGTCTCTGTAGCTGACGGTATTCATGATGAAAAGCTGTGTGTCTCTGTAGCTGACGGTATTCATGATGAAAAGCTGTGTGTCTCTGTAGCTGACGGTATTCATGATGAAAAGCTGTGTGTCTCTGTAACTGACGGTATTCACGATGAAAAGCTGTGTGTCTCTGTAACTGACGGTATTCATGATGCAAAGCTGTCTCTAACACCGATACGCTTCCTCTCAGCTGTGAAAGCAGGGACCTTTCTTTCTCTTCGTAGATATTCAGTATCATCTCCATGTTTCTCCCAGCTGATTCATATCACTACAACCTTTAACTACCTCAGAATGAGTTGAAGAAGGATACCTGCCGTGTAGCAGAGTGTAACACTCCCACCAAGAAATACCTCAATAAAATACGAAAACAACAAACAACGCTCTCTCCTCCATTAAATACGACAACAACAAACAACTCTCTCTCCTCCATTAAATACGACAACAACAAACAACTCTCTCTCCTTCATTAAATACGACAACAACAAACAACTCTCTCTCCTCCATTAAATACGACAACAACAAACAACTCTCTCTCCTCCATTAAATACGACAACAACAAACAACTCTCTCTCCTCCATTAAATACGACAACAACAAACAACTCTCTCTCCTCCATTAAATACGACAACAACAAACAACTCTCTCTCCTCCATTAAATACGACAACAACAAACAACTCTCTCTCCTCCATTAAATACGACAACAACAAACAACTCTCTCTCCTCCATTAAATACGACAACAACAAACAACTCTCTCTCCTCCATTAAATACGACAACAACAAACAACTCTCTCTCCTCCATTAACTTGCTGAGTGTAGAGGGCAGTATTTTCGTTTTTGGCAACAAAAAAAATACCAGGAACTAGAATATGTATATAATTGTCAGATTAGGATAGAAAACACTCCAAAGTTTCCAAAACTGTAAAAATATTGTCTGTGAGCATAACAGAACTGATATTGCAGGCGAAAGTCTGAGGGAAATCCAATCAGGAAGTGACTATGGACCAGAGAGACTTGGAAGGGCCTATATAACAGTACAGACCAGAACCTACCAGGAACTATGGACCAGACAGACTTGGTAGGGCCTATATAACAGTACAGACCAGAACCTACCAGGAACTATGGACCAGACAGACTTGGTAGGGCCTATATAACAGTACAGACCAGAACCTACCAGGAACTATGGACCAGACAGACTTGGTAGGGCCTATATAACAGTACAGACCAGAACCTACCAGGAACTATGGACCAGACAGACTTGGAAGGGCCTATATAACAGTACAGACCAGAACCTACCAGGAACTATGGACCAGAGAGACTTGGTAGGGCCTATATAACAGTACAGACCAGAACCTACCAGGAACTATGGACCAGACAGACTTGGAAGGGCCTATATAACAGTACAGACCAGAACCTACCAGGAACTATGGACCAGACAGACTTGGTAGGGCCTATATAACAGTACAGACCAGAACCTACCAGGAACTATGGACCAGACAGACTTGGAAGGGCCTATATAACAGTACAGACCAGAACCTACCAGGAACTATGGACCAGACAGACTTGGAAGGGCCTATATAACAGTACAGACCAGAACCTACCAGGAACTATGGACCAGACAGACTTGGTAGGGCCTATATAACAGTACAGACCAGCCAACCATGGGAGAGCCTGTAGACAAACAGAGAAACAGACCAAGATTTCAAACACACAAAGTTTTTGTTGGAAAAGCTGATTCACAGCTTCCAGGTCCACAGAGAGCCA
>NC_048587.1:6503509-6643509 GCF_013265735.2 Oncorhynchus mykiss | reverse complement strand
TGTGTGTGTGTGTGTCTGTGTGTCTGTGTGTCTGTGTGTCTGTGTGTCTTGGGTCTGTAGACAGTGAAGTGCTGCGTCTCTCTTCGACCTACATGAGTGTCCGCTACGCTAGGTGATCCATTCCCATGTTGTCTTAGTGCCTGGCGAGGAGCCAATACCATCTGGGTTCACCTGGGATATACAACTATCATGACCAGGGGGGGGGGGGGGGTTGGTCTGCTCTGAGAGTGACAGAGAGCAGACCCTAGTCAGACCTAAGAGACCCCATCACACACAGAGAGAGAGAGAGAGAGAGAGAGAGAGGGGAACAGACAGAGGAACAGAGAGAGAGAGAGAAAGAGAAAGAGAGAAACACACACACACAGAGAGAGCGAGAGAGAAAGAGAAAGAGAGAGAAACAGAATGGCCGCCGAAGGCAGACCTGGCTCTCAAGAGAAGACAGGCTATGTGCTCACTACCCACAAAATGAGGTGGAAACTGAAACTGAGCTGCACTTCCTAACCTGCCAAATTGGAGACACATATTTCCCTCAGATCACACAGACCCACAAAGAATTAAAAAACAAACCCAATTTTGATAAACTCCCAAATCTACTGGGTGAAATTCCACAGTGTGCCATCACAGCAGCAAGATTTGTGACCTGTTGCCACGAGAAAAGGGCAACCAGTGAAGAACAAACACCATTGTAAATACAACCCATATTTATGTTTATTTATTTTCCCTTTTGTACTTTAACCATTTGCACATCGTTACAACACTGTATATAGACATAATATGACATTTGAAATGTCTTTATTCTTTTGGAACTTCTGGAAGTGTAATTTTTACTTATATTTATTATCTATGTCACTTGAGAGAGAGAGCGAGAGAGAGAGAGAGAGAGAGAGAGACAGAGAGAGAGAACAACCCAGATAAGCCTCCCTCTGTTGTGGAACTGTAAACTCCTGAACCAGGGAGAAGTGAGCCATACTGCTGTTTCAGGACACACACAGGATACTGACTGACAGCAGCAAAGCACCTTTAGACTCAGAGACACATAGTCCTGTCTGTCTCCTGGGTCCAAGGACAGCGTTGCTCCGTTGACAGTGTGAACGATACAGTTCAATCCACTTCAGCTGACGTCTAAACCCACAGAGAATGAGAACAACAAAAGAGCTGCGTTTTTTAATGGCTGCTGTGGACTCCAGCAGCAAGGTAGCCTTTTTTTACCTGAGCCTGCCAACGTGCCCTCTCTCTTCGAGGGGGAGAGAGATGAGGGAGAGGGATTGGAGGCATTTTGGTGGGGTTACAGAGTGTCACGGGGGGTGGACGTGTTTTGGAGGTGAAGGACGATGGCGGCCCCTCTACTCTACAGGTTAATAAAGCCACTGAACGGTTGTGAGAGGGGGCTGGTTGTAGGTCAACCCAGGTTAATTACACAGCAACACCACTGACAGCTAGCCAGGTAGCTAGCTACTGCAGAGTCAGGCCAAAACAGACAGCTAGCCAGGTAGCTAGCTACTGCAGAGTCAGGCCAAAACAGACAGCTAGCCATGTAGCTAGCTACTGCAGAGTCAGGCCAAAACAGACAGCTAGCCAGGTAGCTAGCTACTGCAGAGTCAGGCCAAAACAGACAGCTAGCCAGGTAGCTAGCTACTGCAGAGTCAGGCCAAAACAGACAGCTAGCCAGGTAGCTAGCTACTGCAGAGTCAGGCCAAAACAGACAGCTAGCCAGGTAGCTAGCTACTGCAGAGTCAGGCCAAAACAGAAAGGTAGCTAGCTACTGCAGAGTCAGGCCAAAACAGACAGCTAGCCAGGTAGCTAGCTACTGCAGAGTCAGGCCAAAACAGAAAGGTAGCTAGCTACTGCAGAGTCAGGCCAAAACAGCCAGATGGCTAGCTACTGCAGAGTCAGGCCAAAACAGAAAGGTAGCTAGCTACTGCAGAGTCAGGCCAAAACAGAAAGGTAGCTAGCTACTGCAGAGTCAGGCCAAAACAGCCAGATGGCTAGCTACTGCAGAGTCAGGCCAAAACAGCCAGATGGCTAGCTACTGCAGAGTCAGGCCAAAACAGAAAGGTAGCTAGCTACTGCAGAGTCAGGCCAAAACAGCCAGATGGCTAGCTACTGCAGAGTCAGGCCAAAACAGACAGGAACAGCTGAAGTCGGATGTTAACATACACTTAGGTTGGAGTCATTAAAACTATAGTTTTGGCAAGTTGGTTAGGACATCTACTTTGTGCATGACACAAGAAATTTGTCCAACAATTGTTAACAGACAGATTAATTCACTGTATCACAATTCCAGTGGGTCAGGAGTTTACATACACTAAGTTGACTGTGCCTTTAAACAGCTTGGAAAATTCCAGAAAATGATGTCATGGCATTAGAAGCTTCTGATAGGCTAATTGACATAATTTGAGTCAATTACAGGTGTACCTGTGGATGTATTTCAAGGCCTACCTTCAAACTCAGTGCCTCTTTGTTTGACTTCATGGGAAAATCAAAAGAAATCAGCCAAGACCTCAGAAAGAAAAATTGTAGACCTCCACAAGTCTGGTTCATCCTTGGGAGCAATTTGCAAACGCCTGAAGGTACCACGTTCATCTGTACAAACAATAGTACACAAGTATAAACACCACGGGACCACACAGCCGTCATACCGCTCAGGAAGGAGACGCGTTCTGTCTCCTAGAGATGAACGTGCTTTGGTGCGAAAAGTGCAATTCAATCCCAGAACAACAGCAAAGGACCTTGTGAAGATGCTGGAGGAAACGGGTAGAAAAGTATCTATATCCACAGTAAAACGAGTCCTATATCGACATAACCTGAAAGGCCGCTCAGCAAGGAAGAAGCCACTGCTCCAAAACCGCCATAAATAAGCCAGACTACGGTTTGCAACTGCACATGGGGACAAAGATGGTACTCAATCCTATAGAACATTTGTGGGCAGAACTGAAAAAGTGTGTGTGAGTAAGGAGGCCTACAAACCTGACTTAGTTACACCAGCTCTGTCAGGAGGAATGGGCTAAAATTCACCCAACTTATTTTGGGAAGCTACCCAAAAAGTTTGGCCTAAGTTAAACCATTTAAAGGCAATGCTACCAAATACTAATTGAGTGTATGTAAACTTCTGACCCACTGGGAATGTGCTGAAAGAAATTAAAGCTGAAACAAATCATTCTCTCTATTATTATTCTGACATTTCACATTCTTAAAATAAAGTGGTGATCCTAACTGACCCAAGACAGGGAATTTTTACTAGGATTAAAAGTCAGGAATTGTGAAAAACTGAGTTTAAATGTATTTGGCTGAGGTGTATGTAAACTTCTGACTTCAACTGTAGACGGTATGTTGTTATGCAATGTACCAGTTGATACGTCATCTCTATGCCTCAGTCACAGAATGTACATTTAAATATTGTGTTCTCAGCAGCCCTGTGTCTCTCTACCATCAGTTATACTCACTGTACTGTCTCTTCCTGTCTCTCTCTGCCATCAGCTATACTCACAGTACTGTCTCTTCCTGTCTCTCTATCCCTCCAGCTATACTCACAGTACTGTCTCTTCCTGTCTCTCTATCCCTCCAGCTATACTCACTGTACTGTCTCTTCCTGTCTCTCTCTGCCTCCAGCTATACTCACTGTACTGCCTCTTCCTGTCTCTCTCTGCAATCAGCTATACTCAGGGTACTGTCTCTTCCTGTCTCTCTCTGCCATCAGCTATACTCACAGTACTGTCTCTTCCTGTCTCTCTCTGCCATCAGCTATACTCACAGTACTGTCTCTTCCTGTCTCTCTCTACCATCAGCTATACTCACAGTACTGTCTCTTCCTGTCTCTCTCTGCCTCCAGCTATACTCACTGTACTGTCTCTTCCTGTCTCTCACTACCATCAGCTATACTCACAGTACTGTCTCTTCCTGTCTCTCTCTGCCATCAGCTATACTCACAGTACTGTCTCTTCATGTCTCTCACTACCATCAGCTATACTCACAGTACTGTCTCTTCCTGTCTCTCTCTGCCATCAGCTATACTCACAGTACTGTCTCTTCCTGTCTCTCTCTACCATCAGCTATACTCACAGTACTGTCTCTTCCTGTCTCTCTCTGCCATCAGCTATACTCACAGTACTGTCTCTTCCTGTCTCTCTCTGCCATCAGCTATACACACAGTACTGTCTCTTCCTGTCTCTCTCTGTCATCAGCTATACTACCAGTACTGTCTCTTCCTGTCTCTCTCTGCCATCAGCTATACTCACAGTACTGTCTCTTCCTGTCTCTCTCTACCATCAGCTATACTCAGGGTACTGTCTCTTCCTGTCTCTCTCTGCCATCAGCTATACTCACAGTACTGTCTCTTCCTGTCTCTCTCTACCATCAGCTATACTCACAGTACTGTCTCTTCCTGTCTCTCTCTACCATCAGCTATACTCAGGGTACTGTCTCTTCCTGTCTCTCTCTACCATCAGCTATACTCAGGGTACTGTCTCTTCCTGTCTCTCTCTGCCATCAGCTATACTCACGGTACTGTCTCTTCCTGTCTCTCTCTACCATCAGCTATACTCCCTCCCTCTTTCTCTCCCCCTCCCTCTTTCTCTCCCCCTCCCTCTTTCTCTCCCCCTCCCTCTTTCTCTCCCCCTCCCTCTTTCTCTCCCTCTCTCCAAGATGGGTCTGACATTTATCTATTTTTCATGAACAGTGAGAGGCTTGCCAACAAACAAATCAATTTCCCAGCGGTAAATTACTCAGGAAAATAATAACAACTTGTGGGATAGGATGGAGCACAAACACAGACAGCTGAGAGTGGGCTGAGGATGGGCTGAGGATGGGCTGAGGATGGGCTGGGATGGGGATGGGGATGGGGATGGGCTGGGATGGGGATGGTCTGGGCTGAGGATGGGCTGGGGATGGGCTGGGATGGGGATGGGGATGGGCTGGGGATGGGCTGGGCTGAGGATGGGATGGGGTTGGGATGGGCTGGGGATGGGGATGGGCTGGGCTGAGGATGGGCTGAGGATGGGATGGGGATGGGCTGGGGATGGGGATGGGCTAGGGATGGGAATGGGCTGGGCTGAGGATGGGATGGGAATGGGCTGGGGATGGGATGGGCTGAGGATGGGATGGGATGGGCTGAAGATGGGATGGGAATGGGGATGGGCTGGGCTGAGGATGGGATGGGAATGGGCTGGGGATGGGATGGGGATGGGGATGGGCTGGGGATGGGGATGGGCTGGGCTGAGGATGGGATGGGGATGGGGATGGGCTGGGGATGGGCTGGGCTGAGGATGGGATGGGAATGGGCTGGGGATGGGCTGGGGATGGGGATGGGCTGGGATGGGGATGGGATGGGGATGGGCTGGGATGGGGATGGGATGGGGATGGGCTGGGGATGGGCTGGGGATGGGGATGGGGATGGGATGGGGATGGGGCTGGGATGGGGATGGGATGGGGATGGGGATGGGCTGGGGATGGGCTGGGGATGGGGATGGGATGGGGATGGGCTGGGATGGGGATGGGGATGGGCTGGGATGGGGATGGGCTGGGGCTGGGGATGGGCTGGGATGGGGACGGACTGGGATGGGGATGGGATGGGGATAGGGATGGGCTGGGATGGGGATGGGCTGGGGATGGGCTGGGGATGGGGATGGGGATGGGCTGGGATGGGGATGGGCTGGGGATGGGGATGGACTGGGATGGGGATGGGCTGGGGATGGGCTGGGCTGGGGATGGGCTGAGGATGGGCTGGGCTAGGCTGGGGATGGGGATGGGCTGGGCTGGGGATGGGCTGGGATGGGCTGGGCTGGAGATGGGCTGGGCTGAGGATGGGGATGGGATGGGGATGGGGATGGGGATGGGGATAGGGATGGGCTGAGGATGGGCTGAGGATGGGCTGGGGATGGGCTGGGCTGAGGATGGGGATGGGGATGGGGATGGGCTGGGGATGGGATGGGGATGGGGATGGGCTGGGGATGGGATGGGGATGGGATGGGGATGGGGATGGGGATGGGCTGGGGATGGGGATGGGCTGGGGTTGGGCTGAGGATGGGCTGAGGATGGGCTGAGGATGGGATGGGGATGGGCTGGGGATGGGCTGAGGATGGGGATGGGCTGGGAATGGGCTGGGGATGGGGATGGGCTGGGGATGGGCTGGGATGGGGATGGGCTGGGGATGGGGATGGGGATGGGCTGGGGATGGGGATGGGCTGGGATGGGCTGAGGATGGGTTGGGGCTGGGCTGGGTTGGGGCTGGGCTGGGCTGGGCATGGGATGGGGATGGGCTGGGGATGGACTGGGAATGGGCTGAGGATGGACTGGAGATGGGCTAACAACTCTGCATTCTTCTCTCCAACATCACCCAATCCTGGCTCTAATGGAGCTGACTGATCACATTTCACAACAGCCAGCCAGCACACAGCCTGGAAACACGCACACACCGACCCAGAGACCCTCCGAAGGGCCTTAAACCCACTGCGTGGTAGGCAGCTGCTACAAGAGTAGGCAGAGCCCAGCACACACACAGCTCCAGTATGATGACAGAGCGGCCTACTGGTCAGACTCAGAAGGCGAGCACACCACCCACCGCTTCCGAGCATATTACTCGCCAATGTCCCAATCTCTAGACAACAAGGTGGATGAAATCAGGGCACGAGTTGCCTTCCAGAGAGACATCAGCGATTGCAACAACGGTACAGCCACCTGGTTTCTTCACGCATCACACAGACAGAAATAAACATCTGTCTGGTAAGAACGCTGGTCTGACCAATCGGATTCACGCTTCGATCACGTGTACTGGGATATGTTCCGGGTAGCCTCTGACAATAACATTGACGTATACGCTGATTTGGTGAGCGAGTTTATTAGCAAGTGCATCGGTGATGTCGTACCCACAGCAACTATTAAAACATTCCCAAACCAGAAACCGTAGATTGATGGCAGAATTCGCACAAAACTGAAAGCGCGAACCACTGCTTTTAATCAGGGCTAGGTGACCGGAAACATGACCGAATACAAACAGTGTAGCTATTCACTCCACAAGGCCTATTTATTTCCTTAACTTACCTCATTTACACTCACTGTATATAGACTTTTTGTTTTCTTTTGTTCTACTGTATTATTGACTGTATGTTTGTTTTACTCCATGTGTAACTCTGTGTTGTTGTATGTGTCGCACTGCTTTGCTTTATCTTGGCCAGGTCGCAGTTGCAAATGAGAACTTGTTCTCAACTAGCCTACCTGGTTAAATGAAGGTGTTCTCAACTAGCCTACCTGGTTAAATAAAGGTGAAATAAAACATTTAATTAAAAACAAGGCAATCAAAACAAGCTAAGCGTCAGAGTCGAAAAAAAGTAGAGTCGCAAATCAACGAGACGTATGTGGCAGTGTCTACAGTCAATCCCGGAATTCAAAAATAAAACCAGCACTGTCGAGGACATCGACGCCTTGCTCCCAGACAAATTATACAACTTCTTTGCTCGCTTTGAGGACATCCCACAGCCTGTGGGCTCTCCTTCACCGTGGCCCAACGTGAGTAAAACATTTAAATGTGTTAACCCTCACAAGGCTGCCGGCCCAGACGGCATCCCTAGCCGTGTTCTCAGAGCATGTGCAGACCAGCTGGTGTGTTTATGGACATATTCAATCTCTCCCTATCCCAGTCTGCTGTCCCCACATGCTTCAAGATGGCCACCATTGTAAGGTACCGGAACTAAATGACTATCGGCCCGTAGTACTCACTTCTGTCATCATGAAGTGCCTTGAGAGACTAGTCACTGACCATATCACCTCCACCCTACCTGACACCCTAGACCCCTCCAATTTTCTTACCACCCCGATAGGTCCACACACCATGCAATCGCCATCACACTGCAAACTGCCCTATCCCTTCTGGACAAGAGAAATACCTATGTAAGAATGCTGTTCATTGACTACAGCTCAGCATTTAGTACCCTCCAAACTCGTCATTAAGCTCGAGACCCTGGGTCTTGACCCCGCCCTGTGCAACTGGGTCTTGGACTTTCTGACGGGCCGCCCCCAGGTGATGAAGGTAGGAAACAACATCTCCACCCCGCTGATCCTCAACACTGGGGCCCAACAAGGGTGCGTTCTCAGCCCTCTCCTGTACTCCCTGTTCACCAATGGCCATGCACGCCTCCAACTCAATGTCAAGTTTGCAGACTTGATTACCAACAATGACGAGACAGCCTACAGGGAGGAGGTGTGGGTAGTGAGGTCTGCACAACGCATCACCGGGGGCAAACTACCTGCCCTCCAGGACACCTACAGCACCCGATGTCATGTATTGTCATGTTGTGTCTCTGTCCTTTCCTTTCACCCTGTCTCCCTCTGCTGGTCGTATTAGGTTACCTTTTCTCCCCCGCTTTCCCCCAGCTGTTCCTTGTCTCCTCTGACTACCTCATCCACCCCTTTTCCCACCTGTTCCCTTTTTCCCTCTGATTAGGTCCCTATATCTCTCTCTGTTTCTGCTCCTGTCTTTGTCGGATTCTTGTTTGTTGTGTTTCATGCCTGAACCAGACTATCGTCATGTTTGCTGTAACCTTGTCCTGTCCTGTCGGAATCTGCCGGTCTATCTGAGCCTACCTATGTTTGGTTATTAAAGAAGCTCTGTTTAAGTTAATTCGCTTTTGGGTCCTCATTCACTCACCGTAACAGAAGAATCCAACCAAGAATGGACCCAGCGACTTCGGATCCTCTCCACTCAGCCGTCGGGATCCAGGGAGCGATGCTAGGCAGACACGAGCAGGAATTGTCTGCTGCTCGACATGCCGTTGAGACCCTGGCCACCCAAGTCTCCAACCTCACAGAACAGGTTCACCATCTCCGCCTCGATCCACCGGCCACTTCCAGGGCTTTCGAATCTCCGGAGCCCAGAATCAATAACCCGCCGTGTTACTCTGGGGAGCCCACTGAATGCCGCTCGTTCCTCACCCAGTGTGATATTGTGTTTTCTCTCCAGCCCAACACTTACGCCAGGAGCACTGCTCGTGTCGCCTACGTCATATCTCTCCTTACTGGACGGGCTCGTGAGTGGGGCACGGCAATCTGGGAGGCAAGGGCTGAGTGTACTAACCAGTATCAGGACTTTAAGGAGGAGATGATACGGGTTTTTGATCGATCTGTTTTTGGGGAGGAGGCTTCCAGGGCCCTGTCTTCCCTATGTCAAGGCAATCGATCCATAACAGACTACTCTATTGAGTTTCGCACTCTTGCTGCCTCCAGTGGCTGGAACGAGCCGGCCTTGCTCGCTCGTCTTCTGGAGGGTCTCCGCGCAGAGGTAAAGGATGAGAGGGAACGGAGAATCACCAACCGCCTCTGTCTCTATTGCGGTTCTGCTGGTCATTTTGTCACTTCATGTCCAGTAAAAGCCAGAGCTCATCAGTAAGCGGAGGGCTACTGGTGAGCGCTACTACTCCTGTCTCTCCTTCAAGATCCTGCACTACCTTGTCGGTCCATCTACGCTGGACCGGTTCGTCAGCTTCCTGCAGTGCCTTAATAGACTCTGGGGCGGAGGGCTGTTTTATGGACGAGACCTGGGCTCGGGAACATGACATTCCTCTCAGACAGTTAAGGGAGTCCACGGCCTTGTTCGCCCTGGATGGTAGTCCTCTCCCCAGGATTCAGCGTGAGACGCTACCTTTAACCCTCACTGTTTCTGGTAATCATAGCGAAACCATTTCTTTTTTAATTTTTCGTTCACCTTTTACACCTGTTGTTTTGGGCCATCCCTGGCTAGTTTGTCATAATCCTTCCATTAATTGGTCTAGTAATTCTATCCTCTCCTGGAACGTCTCTTGTCATGTGAAATGTTTAATGTCTGCTATCCCTCCTGTTTCCTCTGTCTCTTCTTCACAGGAGGAGCCTGGTGATTTGACAGGGGTGCCGGAGGAATATCACGATCTGCGCACGGTGTTCAGTCGGTCCAGGGCCACCTCTCTTCCTCCACACCGGTCGTATGATTGTAGTATTGATCTCCTTCCGGGAACCACTCCCCCCCGTGGTAGACTATACTCTCTGTCGGCTCCCGAACGTAAGGCTCTCGAGGATTATTTGTCTGTAGCTCTTGACGCCGGTACCATAGTCCCCTCCTCCTCTCCCGCCGGAGCGGGGTTTTTTTTTGTCAAGAAGAAGGACGGGTCTCTGCGCCCCTGCATAGATTATCGAGGGCTGAATGACATAACAGTGAAGAATCGTTATCCGCTTCCTCTTATGTCTTCAGCCTTCGAGATCCTGCAGGGAGCCAGGTTTTTCACTAAGTTGGACCTTCGTAACGCTTACCATCTCGTGCGCATCAGGGAGGGGGACGAGTGGAAGACGGCGTTTAACACTCCGTTAGGGCACTTTGAATACCGGGTTCTTCCTTTCGGCCTCGCTAACGCTCCAGCTGTCTTTCAGGCATTAGTCAATGATGTCCTGAGAGACATGCTGAACATCTTTGTTTTCGTTTACCTTGACGATATCCTGATTTTTTCACCGTCACTCCAGATTCATGTTCAGCACGTTCGACGTGTCCTCCAGCGCCTTTTAGAGAATTGTCTTTTTGTGAAGGCTGAGAAGTGCACTTTTCATGCCTCCTCCGTCACATTTCTCGGTTCTGTTATTTCCGCTGAAGGCATTAAGATGGATCCCGCTAAGGTCCAAGCTGTCATTGATTGGCCCGCCCCTAAGTCACGCATCGAGCTGCAGCGCTTTCTCGGCTTCGCGAACTTCTATCGTCGTTTCATCCGTAATTTCGGTCAGGTGGCAGCTCCTCTCACAGCCCTTACTTCTGTCAAGACGTGCTTTAAGTGGTCCGTTTCCGCCCAGGGAGCTTTTGATCTCCTCAAGAATCGTTTTACATCCGCTCCTATCCTTGTTACACCTGACGTCTCTAGACAGTTCGTTGTCGAGGTTGACGCGTCAGAGGTGGGCGTGGGAGCCATTCTTTCTCAGCGCTCCCTCTCTGACGACAAGGTCCACCCATGCGCGTATTTTTCTCATCGCCTGTCGCCGTCGGAACGTAACTATGATGTGGGAAACCGCGAACTGCTCGCCATCCGGTTAGCCCTAGGCGAATGGCGACAGTGGTTGGAGGGGGCGACCGTTCCTTTTGTCGTTTGGACTGACCATAGGAACCTTGAGTACATCCGTTCTGCCAAACGACTTAATGCGCGTCAGGCGCGTTGGGCGCTGTTTTTCGCTCGTTTCGAGTTCGTGATTTCTTATCGTCCGGGCTCTAAGAACACCAAGCCTGATGCTTTATCTCGTCTCTTCAGTTCTTCAGTAGCCTCCACTGACCCCGAGGGGATTCTCCCTGAGGGGCGTGTTGTCGGGTTGACTGTCTGGGGAATTGAGAGGCAGGTAAAGCAAGCGCTCACTCACACTCCGTCGCCGCGCGCTTGTCCTAGGAACCTTCTTTTCGTTCCCGTTCCTACTCGTCTGGCCGTTCTTCAGTGGGCTCACTCTGCCAAGTTAGCCGGCCACCCTGGCGTTCGGGGTACGCTTGCTTCCATTCGCCAGCGTTTTTGGTGGCCCACCCGGGAGCATGACACGCGTCGTTTCGTGGCTGCTTGTTCGGTCTGCGCGCAGACTAAGTCCGGTAACTCTCCTCCTGCCGGCCGTCTCAGGCCGCTTCCCATTCCCTCTCGACCGTGGTCTCACATCGCCTTAGATTTTGTCACCGGACTGCCTTCGTCAGCGGGGAAGACTGTTATTCTTACGGTTGTCGATAGGTTCTCTAAGGCGGCTCATTTCATTCCCCTTGCTAAGCTTCCTTCTGCTAAAGAGACGGCACAAATCATCATCGAGAATGTTTTCAGAATTCATGGCCTTCCGTCAGACGTCGTTTCGGACAGAGGTCCGCAATTCACGTCTCAATTTTGGAGGGAGTTTTGCCGTTTGATTGGGGCTTCCGTCAGTCTCTCTTCCGGCTTTCACCCCCAGTCTAACGGTCAAGCAGAACGGGCCAATCAGACTATTGGTCGCATCTTACGCAGTCTTTCTTTTCGCAACCCTGCGTCTTGGTCAGAACAGCTCCCCTGGGCAGAATACGCCCACAACTCGCTTCCTTCGTCTGCGACCGGGCTATCTCCTTTTCAGAGTAGCCTCGGGTACCAGCCTCCGCTGTTCTCATCTCAGTTCGCCGAGTCCAGCGTCCCCTCCGCTCAGGCTTTTGTCCAACGTTGCGAGCGCACCTGGAAGAGGGTCAGGTCTGCACTTTGCCGTTATAGGACGCAGACTGTGAGGGCTGCTAATAAGCGTAGAACTAAGAGTCCTAGATATTGTCGCGGTCAGAGAGTTTGGCTCTCCACTCAGAACCTTCCCCTTAAGACGGCTTCTCGCAAGTTGACCCCGCGGTTCATTGGTCCGTTCCGTATTTCTCGGGTCATTAATCCTGTCGCAGTTTGACTTCTTCTTCCGCGATACCTTCGTCGCGTCCACCCGGTCTTCCATGTCTCCTGTATCAAGCCCGTTCTTCGCGCCCCCGCTCGTCCCCCCCCGTCCCCCCCCATCCTTGTCGAGGGCGCACCCATCTACAGGGTCCGCAGGATTTTGGACATGCGTCCTCGGGGCCGTGGTCACCAGTACCTCGTAGATTGGGAGGGGTACGGTCCTGAGGAGAGGAGTTGGGTTCCCTCTCGGGACGTGCTGGTCCGTGCGCTGATCGAGGATTTCCTCCGTTGCCGCCAGGTTTCCTCCTCGAGTGCGCCAGGAGGCGCTCGGTGAGTGGGGGGGTACTGTCATGTATTGTCATGTTGTGTCTCTGTCCTTTCCTTTCACCCTGTCTCCCTCTGCTGGTCGTATTAGGTTACCTTTTCTCCCCCGCTTTCCCCCAGCTGTTCCTTGTCTCCTCTGACTACCTCATCCACCCCTTTTCCCACCTGTTCCCTTTTTCCCTCTGATTAGGTCCCTATATCTCTCTCTGTTTCTGCTCCTGTCTTTGTCGGATTCTTGTTTGTTGTGTTTCATGCCTGAACCAGACTATCGTCATGTTTGCTGTAACCTTGTCCTGTCCTGTCGGAATCTGCCGGTCTATCTGAGCCTACCTATGTTTGGTTATTAAAGAAGCTCTGTTTAAGTTAATTCGCTTTTGGGTCCTCATTCACTCACCGTAACACCCGATGTCACAGGAAGGCCAAAAAGATCATCAAGGACAACAACCACCCGAGCCACTGCCTGTTCACCCCGCCACCATCCAGAAGGCGAGGTCAGTACAGGTGCATCAAAGCAGGGACCGAGAAACTGAAAAACAGCTTCTATCTCAAGGCCATCAGACTGTTAAACAGCCACCACTAACATTGAGTGGCTGCTGACAACACACTGACTCAAATCTCAAGGCCATCAGACTGTTAAACAGCCACCACTAACATTGAGTGGCTGCTGACAACACACTGACTCAAATCTCAAGGCCATCAGACTGTTAAACAGCCACCACTAACATTGAGTGGCTGCTGACAACACACTGACTCAAATCTCAAGGCCATCAGACTGTTAAACAGCCACCACTAACATTGAGTGGCTGCTGACAACACACTGACTCAAATCTCAAGGCCATCAGATTGTTAAACAGCCACCACTAACATTGAGTGGCTGCTGACAACACACTGACTCAAATCTCAAGGCCATCAGACTGTTAAACAGCCATCACTAGCATTGAGTGGCTGCTGACAACACACTGACTCAAATCTCAAGGCCATCAGACTGTTAAACAGCCATCACTAACATTGAGTGGCTGCTGACAACACACTGACTCAAATCTCAAGGCCATCAGACTGTTAAACAGCCACCACTAACATTGAGTGGCTGCTGACAACACACTGACTCAAATCTCAAGGCCATCAGACTGTTAAACAGCCATCACTAGCATTGAGTGGCTGCTGCCAACACACTGACTCAACTCCAGCCACTTTAATAATGGGAATTGATGGGAATTGATGTAAAATATATCACTAGCCACTTTAAACAATGCTACTTAATATTAATCTCTGGCCACCTTAATAAACATAATACATGGATTTAATAAATGTATCACTAGTCACTTTAAATAACGGCACTTTAATAATGTCTACATATCCTACATTACTCATCTCATATGTATATACTGTATTCTACGCTCATCTATATATTTATTTATATTTACATATTCTTATTCATTCCTTATGTGTATCAGGTAGTTGTTGTGAATTTGTTTGAATTACTTGTTGGATATTACAACACTGTCGGAACTAGAAGCACAAGCATTTCACTACACTCGCATTAACATCTGCTAACCATGTGTGTGTAACCATTAACATCTGCTAACCATGTGTGTGTAACCATTAACATCTGCTAACTGTGTGTATGTAACCATTAACATCTGCTAACTGTGTGTATGTAACCATTAACATCTGCTAACTGTGTGTATGTAACCATTAACATCTGCTAACTGTGTGTATGTAACCATTAACATCTGCTAACTGTGAGTATGTAACCATTAACATCTGTTAACTGTGTGTATGTAACCATTAACATCTGCTAACTGTGTGTATGTAACCATTAACATCTGCTAACCATGTGTGTGTAACCATTAACATCTGATAACTGTGTGTATGTAACCATTAACATCTGCTAACTGTGTGTATGTAACCATTAACATCTGCTAACCGTGTGTATGTAACCATTAACATCTGCTAACCATGTGTATGTAACCATTAACATCTGCTAACCATGTGTATGTAACTATTAACATCTGCTAACCATGTGTATGTAACTATTAACATCTGCTAACCATGTGTGTGTAACCATTAACATCTGCTAACTGTGTGTATGTAACCATTAACATCTGCTAACCGTGTGTATGTAACCATTAACATCTGCTAACCATGTGTATGTAACCATTAACATCTGCTAACTGTGTGTATGTAACTATTAACATCTGCTAACCATGTGTATGTAACCATTAACATCTGCTAACTGTGTGTATGTAACCATTAACATCTGCTAACTGTGTGTATGTAACCATTAACATCTGCTAACTGTGAGTATGTAACCATTAACATCTGTTAACTGTGTGTATGTAACCATTAACATCTGCTAACTGTGTGTATGTAACCATTAACATCTGCTAACCATGTGTGTGTAACCATTAACATCTGATAACTGTGTGTATGTAACCATTAACATCTGCTAACTGTGTGTATGTAACCATTAACATCTGCTAACCGTGTGTATGTAACCATTAACATCTGCTAACCATGTGTATGTAACCATTAACATCTGCTAACCATGTGTATGTAACTATTAACATCTGCTAACCATGTGTATGTAACTATTAACATCTGCTAACCATGTGTGTGTAACCATTAACATCTGCTAACTGTGTGTATGTAACCATTAACATCTGCTAACCGTGTGTATGTAACCATTAACATCTGCTAACCATGTGTATGTAACCATTAACATCTGCTAACTGTGTGTATGTAACTATTAACATCTGCTAACCATGTGTATGTAACCATTAACATCTGCTAACTGTGTGTATGTAACCATTAACATCTGCTAACTGTGTGTATGTAACCATTAACATCTGCTAACTGTGTGTATGTAACCATTAACATCTGCTAACTGTGTGTATGTAACCATTAACATCTGCTAACCGTGTGAATGTAACCATTAACATCTGCTAACCATGTGAATGTAACCATTAACATCTGCTAACCATGTGTATGTAACCATTAACATCTGCTAACTGTGTGTATGTAACCATTAACATCTGCTAACCGTGTGTATGATGAATAAAGTTTAATTTGATTTGACATACACAAAAAAAACTCAACATTCCCAGGCCATCCTAACCAGGGTGTTGCCAGCCTCTAGCCTAGCTACCTGTAGATAATTCAACATTCCCAGGCCATCCTAACCAGGGTGTTGCCGACCTCTAGCCTAGCTACCTGTAGAGAACTCAACATTCCCAGGCCATCCTAACCAGGGTGTTGCCAGCCTCTAGCCTAGCTACCTGTAGATAATTCAACATTCCCAGGCCATCCTAACCAGGGTGTTGCCGACCTCTAGCCTAGCTACCTGTAGAGAACTCAACATTCCCAGGCCATCCTAACCAGGGTGTTGCCAGCCTCTAGCCTAGCTACCTGTAGAGAACTCAACATTCCCAGGCCATCCTAACCAGGGTGTTGCCAGCCTCTAGCCTAGCTACCTGTAGAGAACTCAACATTCCCAATTATAATAGACTTCTGCCATTTTATTTGAAACAATAGGATTTTATCTGCTTTCCACTCATAACTATTGTTCCCAGTATAAAACGCAGTTCCAAACCTCTTTTACAAGCCTGGTTTGACTCTCTCTCTCTGCTCTCTCTCTCTCTGCTCTCTCTCTCTGCTCTCTCTCTGCTCTCTCTCGCTCTGCTCTGCTCTCTCGCTCTGCTCTCTCTCTCTGCTCTCTCTCTCTGCTCCCTCTCTCTCTCTGCTCCCTCTCTCTCTGCTCCCTCTCTCTCTCTGCTCCCTCTCTCTCTGCTCCCTCTCTCTGCTCTCTCTCGCTCTGCTCTCTCTCGCTCTGCTCTCTTTCGCTCTGCTCTCTCGCTCTGCTCTCTCTCGCTCTGCTCTCTCTCGCTCTGCTCTCTCTCGCTCTGCTCTCTCTCTGCTCTCTCTCTCCCTGCTCTCTCTCTGCTTTCTCTCTCTGCTCTCTCTCTCTGCTCTCTCTCTCTCTGTTCTCTCTCTCTCTGTCTCCCTGCTATCTGCTCTCTCTCTCTGCTCTCTCTCGCTCTCTCTCTCTCTGTTCTCTCTCTCTCTGTCTCCCTGCTCTCTGCTCTCTCTCTCCCTGCTCTCTCTCTGCTTTCTCTCTCTGCTCTCTCTCTCTGCTCTCTCTCTCTCTGTTCTCTCTCTCTCTGTCTCCCTGCTCTCTGCTCTCTCTCTCTCTGCTCTCTCTCGCTCTAGGCCTAGAAACCATCAGACTTGAACAGAATACAAAGGAGAGAAAGAAAAATGTGTTGTTTCATACATTACATCAATGGTAACTTTTTAGGCAGGGACCCCATTTAAATTTCAACACAATCTCTGGGGACTCCATTTTATATCACAACAAACGTATATTTATTCAGCAAGAAAATATGGTGCATTTTCATTTCTTATCATCATGAAAATAAACCAATAAATACATTTACTCAATAAAATGCCATTTTTCAAATGACTTTTTTTTCCTTCTCAAAAACATTTATATGTTGTCCCATACAATAATCTCTACTCTTCATGTTTTTGTTCCCCCAAAAAATATATAGTCTATATACACTGAACAAAAATATAAATACAACAATTTAAAATATATTACTGAGTTAAAGTTGATATATCAGGAAATCAGCCAATGTAAATAAATTCATTAGGCCCTAATCTATGGATTTCACATGACTGGGAATACAGATATGCACCTGTTGGTCTGCACCTGGTTAGGAATACAGATATGCACCAGTTGGTATGCACCTGGTTAGGAATACAGATATGCACCAGTTGGTATGCACCTGGTTGGGAATACAGGTATGCACTTGTTGGTCTGCACCTGGTTGGGAATACAGATATGCACCTGTTGGTCTGCACCTGGTTAGGAATACAGATATGCACCAGTTGGTCTGCACCTGGTTGGGAATACAGATATGCACCTGGTTGGGAATACAGATATGCACCTGTTGGTATGCACCTGGTTGGGAATACAGAAATGCACCTGTTGGTATGCACCTGGTTGGGAATACAGGTATGCACCTGGTTGGGAATACAGATATGCACCTGTTGGTCTGCACCTGGTTGGGAATACAGATATGCACCTGTTGGTCTGCACCTGGTTGGGAATACAGATATGCACCTGTTGGTCTGCACCTGGTTGGGAATACAGATATGCACCTGTTGGTCTGCACCTGTTTGGGAATACAGGTATCCACCTGGTTGGGAATACAGATATGCACCTGTTGGTATGCACCTGGTTGGGAATACAGATATGCACCTGTTGGTCTGCACCTGGTTGGGAATACAGATATGCACCTGTTGGTATGCACCTGGTTGGGAATACAGATATGCACCTGTTGGTCTGCACCTGTTTGGGAATACAGGTATCCACCTGGTTGGGAATACAGATATGCACCTGTTGGTATGCACCTGGTTGGGAATACAGATATGCACCTGTTGGTATGCACCTGGTTGGGAATACAGATATGCAACTGTTGGTATGCACCTGGTTGGGAATACAGGTATGCACCTGGTTGGGAATACAGATTTGCAACTGTTGGTATGCACCTGGTTGGGAATACAGATATGCAACTGTTGGTATGCACCTGGTTGGGAATACAGATATGCACCTGTTGGTCTGCACCTGTTTGGGAATACAGGTATCCACCTGGTTGGGAATACAGATATGCACCTGTTGGTATGCACCTGGTTGGGAATACAGATATGCACCTGTTGGTCTGCACCTGGTTGGGAATACAGATATGCACCTGTTGGTCTGCACCTGGTTGGGAATACAGATATGCACCTGTTGGTATGCACCTGGTTAGGAATACAGATATGCACCTGTTGGTCTGCACCTGGTTGGGAATACAGATATGCACCTGTTGGTATGCACCTGGTTGGGAATACAGATATGCACCTGTTGGTATGCACCTGGTTGGGAATACAGATATGCAACTGTTGGTATGCACCTGGTTGGGAATACAGATATGCACCTGTTGGTATGCACCTGGTTGGGAATACAGATATGCAACTGTTGGTCTGCACCTGGTTGGGAATACAGATATGCACCTGTTGGTATGCACCTGGTTGGGAATACAGATATGCACCTGTTGGTATGCACCTGGTTGGGAATACAGATATGCAACTGTTGGTATGCACCTGGTTGGGAATACAGGTATGCACCTGGTTGGGAATACAGATATGCACCTGTTGGTCTGCACCTGGTTGGGAATACAGATATGCACCTGTTGATATGCACCTGGTTGGGAATACAGATATGCAACTGTTGGTCTGCACCTGGTTGGGAATACAGATATGCACCTGTTGGTCTGCACCTGGTTGGGAATACAGATATGCACCTGTTGGTCTGCACCTGGTTGGGAATACAGGTATGCACCTGGTTGGGAATACAGATATGCACCTGTTGGTATGCACCTGGTTGGGAATACAGATATGCACCTGTTGGTATGCACCTGGTTGGGAATACAGATATGCACCTGTTGGTCTGCACCTGGTTGGGAATACAGATATGCACCTGTTGGTCTGCACCTGGTTGGGAATACAGATATGCACCTGTTGGTCTGCACCTGGTTGGGAATACAGGTATGCACCTGGTTGGGAATACAGATATGCACCTGTTGGTCTGCACCTGGTTGGGAATACAGGTATGCACCTGGTTGGGAATACAGATATGCACCTGTTGGTATGCACCTGGTTGGGAATACAGATATGCACCTGTTGAAAATGATACTGGTGCAACTGCTGCTTCCTGTTGTCATGGATTTTTGATTTATAGCCGTGTCAAAACACTAGTTTTAAAACCTCCAAAGTCATCATCAATATGCTGAAATAAGTTGTGATATGTTGAGGACCAAGACATAAAAATGACTCCCTACACACACGCGTAACTCTTAACGTTACTTCAGATTACTGTAATTAGTACCTTTAAAAACTGCTCATGCAGTTTGTGGAGCAGGCTGAATGCTCTAGACTAGAGCTTCCATAGGGACTGTGGAGCAGGCTGAATGCTCTAGACTAGAGCTCCCATAGGGGCTGTGGAGCAGGCTGAATGCTCTAGACTAGAGCTTCCATAGGGACTGTGGAGCAGGCTGAACTCTCTAGACTAGAGCTTCCATAGGGACTGTGGAGCAGGCTGAATGCTCTAGACTAGAGCTTCCATAGGGACTGTGGAGCAGGCTGAATGCTCTAGACTAGAGCTTCCGTAGGGGCTGTGGAGCAGACTGAATGCTCTAGACTAGAGCTCCGTAGGGGCTGTGGAGCAGACTGAATGCTCTAGACTAGAGCTTCCATAGGGACTGTGGAGCAGGATGAACGCTCTAGACTAGAGCTTCCATAGGGAGTGTGGAGCAGGATTAACTCTCTAGACTAGAGCTTCCATAGGGAGTGTGGAGCAGGCTGAACTCTCTAGACTAGAGCTTTCATAGGGACTGTGGAGCAGGCTGAATGCTCTAGACTAGAGCTTCCATAGGGGCTGTGGAGCAGGCTGAACTCTCTAGACTAGAGCTTCCATAGGGGCTGTGGAGCAGGCTGAACTTTCTAGACTAGAGCTTCCATAGGGACTGTGGAGCATGCTGAATGCTCTAGACTAGAGCTTCCATAGGGACTGTGGAGCAGGCTGAATGCTCTAGACTAGAGCTTCCATAGGGGCTGTGGAGCAGGCTGAACGCTCTAGACTAGAGCTTCCATAGGGGCTGTGGAGCAGGCTGAATGCTCTAGACTAGAGCTTCCATAGGGGCTGTGGAGCAGGCTGAATGCTCTAGACTAGAGCTTCCATAGGGGCTGTGGAGCAGGCTGAACTCTCTAGACTAGAGCTTCCATAGGGGCTGTGGAGCAGGCTGAACGCTCTAGACTAGAGCTTCCATAGGGGCTGTGGAGCAGGCTGAACTCTCTAGACTAGAGCTTCCATAGGGACTGTGGAGCAGGCTGAACGCTCTAGACTAGAGCTTCCATAGGGGCTGTGGAGCAGACTGAACTCTCTAGACTAGAGCTTCCGAAACGGCTGTGGAGCAGGCTGAACGCTCTAGACTAGAGCTTCCATAGGGACTGTGGAGCAGGCTGAACGCTCTAGACTAGAGCTTCCTTAGGGACTGTGGAGCAGGCTGAACGCTCTAGACTAGAGCTTCCATAGGGGCTGTGGAGCAGACTGAACTCTCTAGACTAGAGCTTCCGAAACGGCTGTGGAGCAGGCTGAACGCTCTAGACTAGAGCTTCCATAGGGACTGTGGAGCAGGCTGAACGCTCTAGACTAGAGCTTCCTTAGGGACTGTGGAGCAGGCTGAACGCTCTAGACTAGAGCTTCCTTAGGGACTGTGGAGCAGGCTGAACTCTCTAGACTAGAGCTTCCGAAACGGCTGTGGAGCAGGCTGAACGCTCTAGACTAGAGCTTCCTTAGGGACTGTGGAGCAGGCTGAACGCTCTAGACTAGAGCTCCCATAGGGGCTGTGGAGCAGGCTGAACTCTCTAGACTAGAGCTTCCATAGGGACTGTGGAGCAGGTTGAACGCTCTAGACTAGAGCTTCCATAGGGGCTGTGGAGCAGGCTGAATGCTCTAGACTAGAGCTTCCATAGGGACTGTGGAGCAGGCTGAACTCTCTAGACTAGAGCTTCCATAGGGACTGTGGAGCAGGCTGAATGCTCTAGACTAGAGCTTCCGTAGGGACTGTGGAGCAGGCTGAACTCTCTAAACTAGAGCTTCCATAGGGGCTGTGGAGCAGGCTGAACGCTCTAGACTAGAGCTTCCATAGGGGCTGTGGAGCAGGCTGAATGCTCTAGACTAGAGCTTCCATAGGGGCTGTGGAGCAGGCTGAATGCTCTAGACTAGAGCTTCCATAGGGGCTGTGGAGCAGGCTGAATGCTCTAGACTAGAGCTTCCATAGGGGCTGTGGAGCAGGCTGAACGCTCTAGACTAGAGCTTCCATAGGGGCTGTGGAGCAGGCTGAACTCTCTAAACTAGAGCTTCCATAGGGACTGTGGAGCAGACTGAACGCTCTAGACTAGAGCTTCCATAGGGGCTGTGGAGCAGGCTGAACGCTCTAGACTAGAGCTTCCATAGGGGCTGTGGAGCAGGCTGAACGCTCTAGACTAGAGCTTCCATAGGGACTGTGGAGCAGGCTGAATGCTCTAGACTAGAGCTTCCATAGGGACTGTGGAGCAGGCTGAACTCTCTAGACTAGAGCTTCCGTAGGGGCTGTGGAGCAGGCTGAATGCTCTAGACTAGAGCTTCCGTAGGGGCTGTGGAGCAGGCTGAACTCTCTAGACTAGAGCTTCCGTAGGGGCTGTGGAGCAGGCTGAATGCCCTAGACTAGAGCTTCCGTAGGGGCTGTGGAGCAGTCTGAACTCTCTAGACTAGAGCTTCCATAGGGACTGTGGAGCAGGCTGAACGCTCTAGACTAGAGCTTCCATAGGGACTGTGGAGCAGGCTGAATGCTCTAGACTAGATTTTCCATAGGGGCTGTGGAGCAGACTAAACTCTCTAGACTAAAGCTTCCGTAGGGGCTGTGGAGCAGGCTGAATGCTCTAAACTAGAGCTTCCATAGAGGCTGTGGAGCAGGCTGAACGCTCTAGACTGGAGCTTCCATAGGGGCTGTGGAGCAGACTGAACTCTCTAGAGTAGAGCTTCCATAGGGGCTGTGGAGCAGGCTGAACGCTCTAGACTAGAGCTTCCATAGGGACTGTGGAGCAGGCTTAACTCTCTAGACTAGAGCTTCCATAGGGGCTGTGGAGCAGGCTGAACTCTCTAGACTAGAGCTTCCATAGGGGCTGTGGAGCAGGCTGAATGCTCTAGACTAGAGCTTCCATAGGGACTGTGGAGCAGGCTGAACTCTCTAGACTAGAGCTTCCGCAGGGGGTGTGGAGCAGGCTGAACTCTCTAGACTAGAGCTTCCATAGGGGCTGTGGAGCAGGCTGAACGCTCTAGACTAGAGCTTCCGTAGGGGCTGTGGAGCAGACTGAACTCTCTAGACTAGAGCTTCCATAGGGTCTGTGGAGCAGGCTGAACGCTCTAGACTAGAGCTTCCATAGGGGCTGTGGAGCAGGCGTAACGCTCTAGACTAGAGCTTCCATAGGGGCTGTGGAGC
This sequence comes from Oncorhynchus mykiss, assembly GCF_013265735.2. Taxonomy (NCBI): domain Eukaryota; kingdom Metazoa; phylum Chordata; class Actinopteri; order Salmoniformes; family Salmonidae; genus Oncorhynchus; species Oncorhynchus mykiss. The sequence continues at coordinate 6,620,738 of NC_048587.1, read as the reverse complement.
AGGCTGAACTCTCTAGACTAGAGCTTCCATAGGGGCTGTGGAGCAGGCTGAACTCTCTAGACTAGAGCTTCCATAGGGACTGTGGAGCAGGCTGAACGCTCTAGACTAGAGCTTCCGTAGGGGCTGTGGAGCAGGCTGAATGCTCTAGACTAGAGCTTCCATAGGGACTGTGGAGCAGGCTGAACGCTCTAGACTAGAGCTTCCATAGGGGCTGTGGAGCAGGCTGAACGTTTGATGTCCTTACTACGACAGATATGAAGAGAAGACGTGACACCATTCATCCGCTGAGAGTCTCAGTCGGAGTCCCAAATTCCCTGTATCGTGAAGTAGTGCACTCTGTAGGGAATACGGGGCCATTTGGGACACAGTGGAAGAGAAGACAAGACACCATTCCTCTGCTGGGGTCTGTCTGTAGCTGGGTGGGTTGGTTGTTTACCTTACAGAGCGGTTTCACATGCTGAACTTCACATGAACCATCTGGGGGGGGAGGAGGGGTCCATCCGCAGAGAGCTACAGTAAGCTAGAACCTCTTCTTATAAAAAGACATGGAGGTTTTAACTTATTAATGAAATCCTTCTCATTGGGCTCCCGAGTGGCACAGCTGTCTAAGACACTGCATGTCAGTGCAAGAGGTGTCACTATAGTACCTGGTTTGAATTCAGGCCGTCATTGTAACTAATAATATGTTCTTAACCGACTTTCCAAGTTAAATATTTTGTATTTGTTTATGACAGAAACAGTACTGGCCATTATAGGCCAAACTGTCAGCTTTAGTTGAGTCCAGGACCTCTCCTCTATCTCTTAACAGCAGGACCTCTCATTTATCTCTTAACAGCAGGACCTCTCCTCTATCTCTTAACAGCAGGACCTCTCCTCTGTCTCTTAACAGCAGGACCTCTCCTCTGTCTCTTAACAGCAGGACCTCTCCTCTGTCTCTTAACAGCAGGACCTCTCCTCTGTCTCTTAACAGCAGGACCTCTCCTCTGTCTCTTAACAGCAGGACCTCTCCTCTATCTCTTAACAGCAGGACCTCTCCTCTGTCTCTTAACAGCAGGACCTCTCCTCTGTCTCTTAACAGCAGGACCTCTCCTCTGTCTCTTAACAGCAGGACCTCTCCTCTATCTCTTAACAGCAGGACCTCTCCTCTGTCTCTTAACAGCAGGACCTCTCCTCTGTCTCTTAACAGCAGGACCTCTCCTCTATCTCTTAACAGCAGGACCTCTCCTCTGTCTCTTAACAGCAGGACCACTCCTCTATCTCTTAACAGCAGGACCTCTCCTCTATCTCTTAACAGCAGGACCTCTCCTCTATCTCTTAACAGCAGGACCTCTCCTCTGTCTCTTAACAGCAGGACCTCTCCTCTGTCTCTTAACAGCAGGACCTCTCCTCTATCTCTTAACAGCAGGACCTCTCCTCTGTCTCTTAACAGCAGGACCTCTCCTCTGTCTCTTAACAGCAGGACCTCTCCTCTATCTCTTAACAGCAGGACCTCTCCTCTGTCTCTTAACAGCAGGACCTCTCCTCTGTCTCTTAACAGCAGGACCTCTCCTCTGTCTCTTAACAGCAGGACCTCTCCTCTATCTCTTAACAGCAGGACCTCTCCTCTGTCTCTTAACAGCAGGACCTCTCCTCTGTCTCTTAACAGCAGGACCTCTCCTCTATCTCTTAACAGCAGGACCTCTCCTCTGTCTCTTAACAGCAGGACCACTCCTCTATCTCTTAACAGCAGGACCTCTCCTCTATCTCTTAACAGCAGGACCTCTCCTCTAACTCTTAACAGCAGGATCTCTCCTCTATCTCTTAACAGCAGGACCTCTCCTCTATCTCTTAACAGCAGGACCTCTCCTCTATCTCTTAACAGCAGGACCTCTCCTCTATCTCTTAACAGCAGGACCTCTCCTCTATCTCTTAACAGCAGGACCTCTCCTCTGTCTCTTAACAGCAGGACCTCTCCTCTGTCTCTTTACAGCAGGACCTTTCCTCTATCTCTTAACAGCAGGACCTCTCCTCTATCTCTTAACTGCAGGACCTCTCCTCTGTCTCTTAACAGCAGGACCTCTCCTCTATCTCTTAACAGCAGGACCTCTCCTCTATCTCTTAACAGCAGGACCTCTCCTCTATCTCTTAACAGCAGGACCTCTCCTCTGTCTCTTAACAGCAGGACCTCTCCTCTATCTCTTAACAGCAGGACCTCTCTTCTATATCTTAATAGCAGGACCACTCCTCTATTTCCTAACAGCAGGACCTCTCCTCTATCTCTTAACAGCAGGACCTCTCCTCTATCTCTTAACAGCAGGACCTCTCCTCTGTCTCTTAACAGCAGGACCTCTCCTCTATCTCTTAACAGCAGGACCTCTCCTCTGTAACTGTATACCACTAACACAACTCAAAAGCAGATGTCTCTGAATAACTTCCCCTCTGGAGTTGGTTGATCAGGACCTTAAATGAATGTATAGGCCTGACCTATGTAAAATGTTGCTGTAGCCTGTGGTGCAGTGGTCTAAGACACTGCATCGCAGTGCTAGCTGTGCCACTAGAGGTTCTGGGTCCGAGTCCAGGCTCTGTCGCAGCCGGCCGCGACCGGGAGGCACATGGGGCAGCGCACAATTGGCACAGCGTCGTCCGGGTTACGGGAGGGTTTGGCCGGCAAGGATGTCCTTGTCCCATCGAACCCTCCCGTAACCCGGATGACGCTCTATCGACTCCCTTGGAGGATTGTTATAATAATTATTATAATAATATTTAAGCAAAGAACTATATAATAATACAAATTAATAGTGTTGCTGAAGTCTCGGGGGAAGCAGATCGCTGAAACCACTCTCAGAGAACCCCGAGGTTACACGTCAGCAGCCCTGTCTCTCTCTGCCATCAGCTATACTCACAGTACTGTCTCTTCCTGTCTCTCTCTGCCATCAGCTATACTCACAGTACTGTCTCTTCCTGTCTCTCTCTACCATCAGCTATACTCACGGTACTGTCTCTTCCTGTCTCTGCAGAGTTTGTACTGTGTCAATTTAAAAACAAGGCAGCCATCTTGATCTGACTATATACATTGATACAATACAACATGTTTCCAGGTGGAGAAGTATTGTCAGAGAAAACATCTAAACCTGTCTGGTAGAAAGACCATATTCAACACTAAACAAGATTCCCAATATTCAACTACTACTCAGAGTCAAGTGGTCTGATCTCGTGTCTAGTTAAATAAAGGTTAAATAAAAAAATCTCTCTCTCTCTCTACATAGTTTGAGGGCCCTGGTTTGAGGAAGCTGCCAACCTGCTTGACAGAGCCTGACATTTCCAAAGGTCTGTGAGGAGGATCGTTTGTGACAGCTTCAAGTTACAGTGTGGGAGAAAGGGAAGGATGGAGGGACTATATATGTCTCTTACAGGAGGTGAGGGGGAGGGACTATACATGTCTCTTACAGGAGGTGAGGGGGAGGGACTATAAATGTCTCTTACAGGAGGTGAGGGGGAGGGACTATAAATGTCTCTTACAGGAGGTGAGGGGGAAGGATGGAGGGACTATAAATGTCTCTTACAGGAGGTGAGGGGGAGGGACTATAAATGTCTCTTACAGGAGGTGAGGGGGAAGGATGGAGGGACTATAAATGTCTCTTACAGGAGGTGAGGGGGAGGGACTATAAATGTCTCTTACAGGAGGTGAGGGGGAGGGACTATAAATGTCTCTTACAGGAGGTGAGGGGGAGGGACTATAAATGTCTCTTACAGGAGGTGAGGGGGAAGGATGGAGGGACTATAAATGTCTCTTACAGGAGGTGAGGGGGAGGGGCTATAAATGTCTCTTACAGGAGGTGAGGGGGAGGGATGGAGGGACTATAAATGTATCTTACAGGAGGTGAGGGGGAGGGATGGCGGGACTATAAATGTCTCTTACAGGAGGTGAGGTGGAAGGATGGAGGGACTATAAATGTCTCTTACAGGAGGTGAGGGGGGGATGGAGGGACTATAAATGTCACTTCCAGGAGGTGAGGGGGAGGGACTACAAATGTCTCTTCCAGGAGGTGGGGGGGGGGGGGGACTATAAATGTCACTTCCAGGAGGTGAATGCAGTGCCTCCTTTAAGAAAAATGACATTTTGTGGGCATTTCTCACAATGGAAAAATATTTCCTGCCTGAGCCCTCTCTCTCTGTCCACCTCAGACCGACACCACAGGCAGCAGAGAGTTGAGGTTTTGGGGGGCAGTGCCAATATCACATGAACACACAAATACCCCAGAAATGAAGTCAAAGACATTTGAGATATGTGCTGGACTATCTGAGTATTTCTACATTATCACAGCAGTTTACAGCCCCTCTCTCTGTCTTCAAGAGAGGGAACTCTACATTATCACAGCAGTTTACAGCACCTCTCTCTGTCTTCAAGAGAGGGAACTCTGCATTATCACAGCTGTTTACAGCACCTCTCTCTGTCTTCAAGAGAGGGAACTCTACATTATCACAGCAGTTTACAGCACCTCTCTCTGTCTTCAAGAGAGGGAACTCTGCATTATCACAGCTGTTTACAGCCCCTCTCTCTGTCGTCAAGAGAGGGAACTCTACATTATCACAGTACTATATCTGGTCTGGGACATCACCCCAGTCACCCATCATACCCACTCTACTATATATGGTCTAGGACATCACCCCAGTCACCCATCATACCCACTCTACTATATCTGGTCTGGGACATCACCCCAGTCACCCCAGTCACCCATCATACCCACTCTACTATATCTGGTCTGGGACATCACCCTAGTCACCCATCATGCCCACTCTACTATATCTGGTCTGGGACATCAACCTAGTCACCCATCATGCCCACTCTACTATATCTGGTCTGGGACATCACCCCAGTCACCCATCACCCATCACACTCTACTATATCTGGTCTAGGACATCACCCCAGTCACCCATCATACCCACTCTACTATATCTGGTCTAGGACATCACCCCAGTCACCCATCATACCCACTCTACTATATCTGGTCTAGGACATCACCCCAGTCACCCATCATACCCACTCTACTATATCTGGTCTAGGACATCACCCCAGTCACCCCAGTCACCCATCATACCCACTCTACTATATCTGGTCTAGGACATCACCCCAGTCACCCATCATACCCACTCTACTATATCTGGTCTAGGACATCACCCCAGTCACCCCAGTCACCCATCATACCCACTCTACTATATCTGGTCTAGGACATCACCCCAGTCACCCATCATACCCTCTGGAGGAAGGACATGTTGTCAACAGACTCACAAGAGCACAGAAAAGCATCATCCAGCCGTCCAACCGTCCACCTGCCCAGTCAGCCAGCCACCCAGCTGCCCAGTCAGTCAGTCACCCAGTCACCCAGCTGCCCAGTCAGCCAGTCACCCAGCTGCCCAGTCAGCCAGTCACCCAGTCACCCAGTCACCCAGCTGCCCAGTTCCCAGCCGTCCAGCTGCCCAGTCAGCCAGCCACCCAGCTGCCCAGTCAGCCAGTCACCCAGCTGCCCAGTTCCCAGCCACCCAGCTGCCCAGTTCCCAGCCACCCAGCTGCCCAGTCAGCCAGCCACCCAGCTGCCCAGTCAGCCAGTCACCCAGCTGCCCAGTTCCCAGCCACCCAGCTGCCCAGTCAGCCAGCCACCCAGCTGCCCAGTCAACCAGCCACCCAGCTGCCCAGTCAGCCAGTCACCCAGCCGTCCAGTTCCCAGCCGTCCAGCTGCCCAGTCAGCCAGTCACCCAGCCGTCCAGCTTCCCAGTCAGCCAGTCACCCAGTCACCCAGCCGTCCAATCAGCCAGCCGTCCACCTGCCCAGTCACCCAGTCAGCCAGCCGTCCACCTGCCAGTCACCCAGTCACCCAGCCGTCCACCTGCCCAGTCAGCCAGTCACCCAGCCACCCAGCCGCCCTCACAATGACCAGTCTGTTAAGTCATGGACATCTCTCTAAAGCCCGGGTCAGATATAACAGCCGACGTAAGGAGAGACCAGACGTTTTAGAATGTTGTTTTGTAAAACAGCTGACGAAAGATGGAGCATTCAGATCAAGGAGATGAGACGCATGGTTGAGACCGTTCCCATGGTAACGGTGCCTCTTCAACGATGTGAGGAATCTTTGAAACAGAGTGGCCACTTTGTTGTAGCAAACAAGGTTCATGAAATGCATTCACACAGCTGAGCTGGGGCTCTGGGTGGGGCCAGGGTTGGGGCTGGGGCCAGGGTTGGGGTTGGCGCTCTGGATGGGGCCAGGGTTGGGGCTCTGGGTGGGGCCAGGGTTGGGGTTGGCGCTCTGGATGGGGCCAGGGTTGGGGCTCTGGATGGGGCCAGGGTTGGGGTTGGGGCTCTGGATGGGGCCAGGGTTGGGGCTCTGGATGGGGCCAGGGTTGGGGCTCTGGATGGGACCAGGGTTGGGGCTGGGGCTTTGTATGGGGCCAGGGTTGGGGCTCTGGATGGGGCCAGGGTTGGGGTTGGGGCTTTGTATGGGGCCAGGGTTGGGGTTGGGGCTTTGTATGGGGCCAGGGTTGGGGCTCTGGATGGGGCCAGGGTTGGGGCTCTAGATGGGGCCAGGGTTGGGGCTCTAGATGGGGCCAGGGTTGGGGCTCTGGATGGGGCCAGGGTTGGGGCACTGGATGGGGCCAGGGTTGGGTCTCTGGATGGGGCCAGGCTTGGGGCACTGGATGGGGCCAGGGTTGGGTCTCTGGATGGGGCAAGGGTTGGGGCTGGGGCTCTGGATGGGGCCAGGGTTGGGGCTCTGGATGGGGCCAGGGTTGGGGCACTGGATGGGGCCAGGGTTGGGGCACTGGATGGGGCCAGGGTTGGGGTTGGGGCTCTAGATGGGGCCAGGGTTGGGGCTCTGGATGGGGCCAGGGTTGGGGCTCTAGATGGGGCCAGGGTTGGGGCTCTGGATGGGACCAGGGTTGGGGCTCTGGATGGGGCCAGGGTTGGGGCTGGGGAGACAGAGAGAGAGAGACAAAGAGAGAGAGAGACAGAGAGACAGAGAGAGAGAGAGAGACAGAGACAGAGAGAGACAAATAGACAGAGAAAGACAGAGACAGAGAGAGACAGAGAGACAGAGACAGAGACAGAGAGAGACAGGGAGACAGAGAGAGAGACAGGGAGAGAGAGAGAGAGACAGAGACAGAGAGAGAGACAGAGAGAGACAGAGAGAGAGACATAGAGAGAGACAGAGAGAGAGAGAGAGACAGAGAGAGAGACAGAGAGAGAGACAGAGAGACAGAGACAGTATCCATCACCTCACTCCACAGTGATAGTCCATGATGCTCTCTGGGCCACTGGTTCACTCTGTCTAAAGGGCACCAAGCCTGAGTCCATCTGAAAAAGGCACTCGAGATGTCCTACAAAACCTTCAATCAGTTCTATTACTGAGAGAGATACAGTATCTAGGCTGTGAGCGGGTCAAAGGTCAACATCATACATAGTAGCTGCTATTTAGTATTCAGTTAGTACATGATTCTCAGGTGAGGGAATAATACGAAGTAGAAAGTAGAAAGCAGAGTTGATCCTGAAACAGAAACCCAGACCTGACAGAGGGTTTGTAGAAACCTCTCAAATCTGCATTTCTTAACACAGAGCTTCAAGGGAACAACACGCTTGTCCTCTAGCTGCACCGCATGATGCTGAGTCAATGGAGGGAGGAGAGGAGACGGGGTCTTCCAGGGGACAGAGGAGAGGAGACGGGGTGCTCCAGGGGACAGAGGAGAGGAGACGGGGTGCTCCAGGGGACAGAGGAGAGGAGACGGGGTGCTCCAGGGGACAGAAGAAGTTTGTATTTTCATGCCACACCAGCTGTAGATTATTGTGCCAGAATGTGTCAGCAGGCCAGTGGAACAAGAGACCGTGGTCGTTTTGGGGTAGTGGGGTTTATCCCCTCGTCCCCTCTCAGCATCAGGAACACGATCTGAGGCTTTAATGTGGTGGCCTGTGTGTGTGTGTGTGTGTGTGTGTGTGTGTGTGTGTGTGTGTGAGGAGAGTTAATAACAATAGTTCCTCTCAGCAGGGCCCAGTGTCACCACACACCCCACCGAGGGCTGATGAACAGAACACACACACACACACGCACGCACACACACGCACGCACGCACACACACACACACACACACACACACAGGCACACACACACACATGCGCACACACACACACACACGCACACACACACCCACACACACACACACACACACATCCCACCGAGGGCTGATGAACAGAACACACACACACGCACACACACACAATCCACCGAGGGCTGATGAACAGAACACACACACACACACACACCCCACCGAGGGCTGATGAACAAGACACACACACACCACCGAGGGCTGATGAACAGGAAACACACACACAATCCCCGCCGAGGGCAGATGGTACACTGTCTTCTGTTTCCCGAAACATTCTCATCGAGATCTGTTTCCTATTTCTCCCAGTCAGGCCTTTCTGTCCTTTCTGTTGTGGTCGTCATTTTCCCCTCAGTTTGATAGAGTGATGTAGATCTCTCACCTCTGGTTGAAAACACACCTCCTAGTTCACTAACATGTCTGGTAGCTGCTGTGTATGTGTCTCAGAGCCACTTCCTGTATTGGGCATCTGGCAGAGAGATATACTGTTAATGGAGGACAGGAGGGAGGAGGGAGGAGAGGAGATGAGGAGGGAGGGAGGAGGGAGGAGAGGAGATGAGGAGGGAGGAGGGAGGAGAGGAGATGAGGAGATGAGGAGGGAGGAGAGGAGATGTGAGGGAGGAGGGAGGAGAGGAGATGAAGGGGGAGGAGGTAGGAGAGGAGATAAGGAGGAGAGGAGATGAGGGGGGAGTATGGAGGAGAGGAGATGAGGAGGGAGGAGAGGAGATGAGGGGGGAGGAAGGAGGAGAGGAGATGAGGGGGAGGAGAGGAGATGGGGGAGGAGGGAGGAGAGGAGATGAGGGGGAGGAGGGAGGAGAAGGGAGGAAAGGAGATGAGGGTGGAGAGGAGATGAGGGTGGAGAGGAGATAAGGGAGGAGTGAAGAAGATATTGAGGGTGGAGAGGAGATGAGGGAGGAGAGGAGAAGGGAAAAAAGGAGAGGAGGGTGGAGAGGAGATGAGGGTGGAGAGGAGATGAGGGTGGAGAGGAGAGGAGGGTGGAGAGGAGATGAGGGTGGAGAGGAGATGAGGGTGGAGAGGAGATGAGGGTGGAGAGGAGATGAGGGTGGAGAGGAGATACGGGTGGAGAGGAGATAAGGGAGGAGAGGAGATAAGGGAGGAGAGGAGATAAGGGAGGAGAGGAGATAAGGGAGGAGTGAAGAAGATATTGAGGGTGGAGAGGAGATGAGGGAGGAGAGGAGATGAGGGTGGAGAGGAGAGGAGGGTGGAGAGGAGAGGAGGGAGGAGAGGAGATAAGGGAGGAGAGGAGATAAGGGAAGAGTGAAGAAGATATTGAGGGTGGAGAGGAGATGAGGGAGGAGAGGAGATGAGGGAGGAGAGGAGAGGAGGGAGGAGATGAGATAAGGGAGGAGTGAAGAAGATATTGAGGGTGGAGAGGAGATGAGGGAGGAGAGGAGATGAGGGAGGAGAGGACATGAGGGAGGAGAGGAGATGAGGGAGGAGAGGAGATGAGGGGGAGGAGGGAGGAGAAGGGAGGAAAGGAGATGAGAGGGAGGGGGAAAGGAGGGGAGAGAAGGGAGGAGAGGAGAAGGGAACAGAGGAGAGGAGGGTGGAGAGGAGATAAGGGAGGAGTGAAGAAGATATTGAGGGTGGAGAGGAGATAAGGAGGGTGGAGAGGAGATGAGGGTGGAGAGGAGATAAGGAGGGAGGAGAGGAGATGAGGGAGGAGAGGAGATAAGGGAGGAGTGAAGAAGATATTGAGGGTGGAGAGGAGATGAGGGAGGAGAGGAGATGAGGGTGGAGAGGAGATAAGGGAGGAGAGGAGATAAGGGAGGAGTGGAGATGAGGGAGGAGTGGAGAAGATATTGAGGGTGGAGAGGAGATAAGGAGGGAGGAGAGGAGATAAGGGAGGAGAGGAGATAAGGGAGGAGTGGAGATAAGGGAGGAGTGAATAAGATATTGAGGGAGGAGAAATAATCATCTGTAACTCTCCAAGGACATAACTGGTTTCATTAGCGTCCAGGAGGAGGTTAAAGGACATAACTGGTTTCATTAGCATCCAGGAGGAGGTTAATAAAGGACATAACTGGTTTCATTAGAGTCCAGGAGGAGGTTAAAGGACATAACTGGTTTCATTAGAGTCCAGGAGGAGGTTAAAGGAGATAACTGGTTTCATTAGCATCCAGGAGGAGGTTAAAGGACATAACTGGTTTCATTAGCATCCAGGAGGAGGTTAAAGGACATAACTGGTTTCATTAGCATCCAGGAGGAGGTTAAAGGACATAACTGGTTTCATTAGCGTCCAGGAGGAGGTTAAAGGACATAACTGGTTTCATTAGCGTCCAGGAGGAGGTTAAAGGACATAACTGGTTTCATTAGCGTCCAGGAGGAGGTTAAAGGACATAACTGGTTTCATTAGCGTCCAGGAGGAGGTTAAAGGACATAACTGGTTTCATTAGCGTCCAGGAGGAGGTTAAAGTCACACCATAACCAATCGCCTTGCCAATCCTCCCCCCTTAAATGCTAGTAAAAATAAATGCATGGTCTTCAACCGCTCGCTGCCAGCACCCTCCCGCCTAGCATCACTACTCTGGACAGTTCTGACTTAGAATATGTGAATAACTAAAAATACTATATATTTGTTTTATTTTATTTAACTAGGCAAGTCAGTTAAGAACAAATTCATATTTACAATGACAGTCTACACCAGTCAAACCCGGACGACGCTGGACAGATTGTGCGCCGCCCTATGGGACTCCCAATCACGGCCGGTTGTGATACAGCCTGGATTCGAACCAGGGTGTCTGTAGTGACGCCTCTAGCGCTGAGATGCAGTGCCTTAGACCGCTGCCCTACTCGGGAGCCCTGCGCCCACTAAAAAAGACTTGTAGCCTTCACGTGTATAGCTTGTTTATACGACAAAGAGGCTCAATGTGTACCAAGTGGAGTGAGAGTTCACTAACGCGATGCCCTATAGAATTAAATGATGATCGATTTATAAGTTAGTGAAATGAGAAGGAGTAGACTACGACGAGAACCCAACAGGTAGGCTGTGGTTTTATCTGAATGGGGTCGGGGAGAAAGCACAGCATGTAGCCTCAATTAGCCTAGCTAGCTAGTTGGCTGCTGCAAGTTAACTAGTTTTAGCTGTAGCCTCAATTAGCCTAGCTAGCTAGTTGGCTGCTGCAAGTTAGCTAGTCTTGGCTGTAGCCTCAATTAGCATAGCTAGCTAGTTGGCTGCTGCAAGTTAGCTAGTTTTAGCTGTAGCCTCAATTAGCCTAGCTAGCTAGTTGGCTGCTGCAAGTTATCTAGTTTTGGCTGTAGCCTCAATTAGCGTAGCTAGTTGGTTGTAGCAAATTATCTAGTTTTGGCTGTAGCCTCAATTAGTGTAGCTAGTTGGCTGCTGAAAGTGATCTAGTTTTGGCTGTAGCCGAGTTGCTTTGGCTACTGCTCCCTCCCTCCCTCCGCCTGCTCGCTCCCACCTCTGCAGCTGCAGCAATCGAACGCCCGCCTCGTTTCATCCCACGGCAGTGCTCGGGTTAAAATCGAATGTTTACAAAAAACACATGTATTCGAATAGTGCCATTTTTTTTTTAAACGCATCCCTACTGTACACGCACCCACTCACGCACACACACACACACACACACACACACACACACACACACACACACACACACACACACACACACACACACACACATTCTACCCTATGGAGCCAGACAGATGGCCTGGCTAGTTCCACAGGCTTGTATAAACCAACCCTCTCTGGCAGGGGTGTGTGTGTGTGTGTGTGTGTGTGTGTGTGTGTGTGTGTGTGTGTGTGTGTCAGAGACCGCATCATGGACCTAGCTGAACCATGGTTTACTGAGCTCTGCCATGCAGTGTTGAACACAGTCTCACACACACACACACACACACACACACACACACACACACACACACACACACACACACACACACACACACACAAATACAATCTCTGTCTGTCTCTCTGGCTGTTTCTCAATCTGCATACTACCGCTCCACACTCTCATGCTCTGAGTTCATTCTCCGAGGACGTTCTTGTATTACCTCAAACTGAGCAGCACTCCCTCTACTGTATTACCTCACGCTGAGCAGCACTCCCCCTACTGTATTACCTCAGCACTCCCCCTACTGTATTACCTCACCCTGAGCAGTACTCCCTCTACTGTATTACCTCACGCTGAGCAGCACTCCCCCTACTGTATTACCTCACACTGAGCAGCACTCCCCCTACTGTATTACCTCACCCTGAGCAGTACTCCCTCTACTGTATTACCTCACGCTGAGCAGCACTTCCTCTACTGTATAACCTCACGCTGAGCAGCACTCCCCCTACTGTATTACCTCAGCACTCCCTCTACTGTATTACCTCACGCTGAGCAGCACTCCCCCTACTGCATTACCTCACGCTGAGCAGCACTCCCTCTACTGTATTACCTCACGCTGAGCAGCACTCCCTCTACTGTATAACCTCACGCTGAGCAGCACTCCCCCTACTGTATCACCTCACGCTGAGCAGCACTCCCCCTACTGTATTACCTCAGCACTCCCCCTACTGTATTACCTCACGCTGAGCAGCACTCTCCCTACTGTATTACCTCACGCTGGGCAGCACTCCCCCTACTGTATTACCTCAAGCTGAGCAGCACTCCACCTACTGTATCACCTCACGCTGGGCAGCACTCCCCCTACTGTATTACCTCACGCTGAGCAGCACTCCCCCTACTGTATTACCTCAGCACCCCCCCTACTGTATTAACTCACGCTGAGCAGTACTCCCCCTACTGTATTACCTCACACCCCCCCTACTGTATTACCTCAGCACTCCCCCTACTGAATTACCTCACACCCCCCCCAACTGTATTACCTCACGCTGAGCAGTACTCCCCCTACTGTATTACCTCACACCCCCTCTATTGTATTACCTCAGCACTCCCCCTACTGTATTACCTCACACCCCCCCTACTGTATTACCTCACGCTGAGCAGTACTCCCCCTACTGTATTACCTCACACCCCCCCTACTGTATTACCTCAGCACTCCCCCTACTGTATTACCTCACACCCCCCCTACTGTATTACCTCACGCTGAGCAGTACTCCCCCTACTGTATTACCTCACGCTGAGCAGCACTCCCCCTAATGTATTACCTCACGCTGAGCAGCACTCCCCCTACTGTATTACCTCACACCCCCCCTACTGTATTACCTCACGCTGAGCAGCATTCCCCATACTGTATTACCTCACGCGGAGTAGCACTCCCCCTACTGTATTACCTCATGCTGAGCAGCACTCCCCATACTGTATTACCTCACGCTGAGCAGCACTCCCCCTACTGTATTACCTCACACCCCCCTACTGTATTACCTCAGCACTCCCCCTACTGTATTACCTCAAACCCCCCCTACTGTATTACCTCAGCACTCCCCCTACTATATTACCTCACGCTGAGCAGCACTCCCCATACTGTATTACCTCAAGCTGAGCAGCACTCCCCCTACTGTATTACCTCACACCCCCCCTACTGTATTACCTCAGTACTCCCCCTACTGTATTACCTCACATCCCCCCTACTGTATTACCTCAGCACTCCCCCTACTGTATTACCTCACACTCCCCCAACTGTATTACCTCACACCCCCTCTACTGTATTACCTCACACCCCCTACTGTATTACCTCACGCTGAGCAGCACTCCCCCTACTGTATTACCTCACACTGAGCAGCACTCCCTCTACTGTATTACCTCACGCTGAGCAGCACTCCCCCTACTGTATTACCTCAGCACCCCCCCTACTGTATTAACTCACGCTGAGCAGTACTCCCCCTACTGTATTACCTCACACCCCCCCTACTGTATTACCTCAGCACGCCCCCTACTGAATTACCTCACACCCCCCCTACTGTATTACCTCACGCTGAGCAGTACTCCCCCTACTGTATTACCTCACACCCCCTCTATTGTATTACCTCAGCACTCCCCCTACTGTATTACCTCACACCCCCCCTACTGTATTACCTCACGCTGAGCAGTACTCCCCCTACTGTATTACCTCACACCCCCCCTACTGTATTACCTCAGCACTCCCCCTACTGTATTACCTCACACCCCCCCTACTGTATTACCTCACGCTGAGCAGTACTCCCCCTACTGTATTACCTCACATCCCCCCTACTGTATTACCTCACGCTGAGCAGTACTTCCCCTAATGTATTACCTCACACCCCCCATACTGTATTACCTCACGCTGAGCAGCACTCCCCCTAATGTATTACCTCACCCTAAGCAGCACTCCCCCTACTGTATTACCTCACACCCCCCCTACTGTATTACCTCACGCTGAGCAGCATTCCCCATACTGTATTACCTCACGCGGAGTAGCACTCCCCCTACTGTATTACCTCATGCTGAGCAGCACTCCCCATACTGTATTACCTCACGCTGAGCAGCACTCCCCCTACTGTATTACCTCACACCCCCCTACTGTATTACCTCAGCACTCCCCCTACTGTATTACCTCAAACCCCCCCTACTGTATTACCTCAGCACTCCCCCTACTATATTACCTCACGCTGAGCAGCACTCCCCATACTGTATTACCTCAAGCTGAGCAGCACTCCCCCTACTGTATTACCTCACACCCCCCCTACTGTATTACCTCAGTACTCCCCCTACTGTATTACCTCACATCCCCCCTACTGTATTACCTCAGCACTCCCCCTACTGTATTACCTCACACTCCCCCAACTGTATTACCTCACACCCCCCCTACTGTATTACCTCACACCCCCTACTGTATTACCTCACGCTGAGCAGCACTCCCCCTACTGTATTACCTCACACTGAGCATCACTCCCTCTACTGTATTACCTCACGCTGAGCAGCACTCCCCCTACTGTATTACCTCAGCACCCCCCCTACTGTATTAACTCACGCTGAGCAGTACTCCCCCTACTGTATTACCTCACACCCCCCCTACTGTATTACCTCAGCACGCCCCCTACTGAATTGCCTCACACCCCCCCTACTGTATTACCTCACGCTGAGCAGTACTCCCCCTACTGTATTACCTCACACCCCCTCTATTGTATTACCTCCGCACTCCCCCTACTGTATTACCTCACACCCCCCCTACTGTATTACCTCACGCTGAGCAGTACTCCCCCTACTGTATTACCTCACACCCCCCCTACTGTATTACCTCAGCACTCCCCCTACTGTATTAACTCACACCCCCCCTACTGTATTACCTCACGCTGAGCAGTACTCCCCCTACTGTATTACCTCACATCCCCCCTACTGTATTACCTCACGCTGAGCAGTACTTCCCCTAATGTATTACCTCACACCCCCCATACTGTATTACCTCACGCTGAGCAGCACTCCCCCTAATGTATTACCTCACCCTAAGCAGCACTCCCCCTACTGTATTACCTCACACCCCCCCTACTGTATTACCTCACGCTGAGCAGCACTCCCCATACTGTATTACCTCACGCTGAGCAGCACTCCCCTTACTGTATTACCTCACACCCCCCTACTGTATTACCTCAGCACTCCCCCTACTATATTACCTCACGCTGAGCAGCACTCCCCCTACTGTATTACCTCACGCTGAGCAGCACTCCCCCTACTGTATTACCTCACACCCCCCCTACTGTATTACCTCAGCACTCCCCCTACTGTATTACCTCACACCCCCCTACTGTATTACCTCAGCACTCCCCCTACTGTATTACCTCACACTCCCCCTACTGTATTATCTCACATCCCCCCTAATGTATTACCTCACACCCCCCCTACTGTATTAACTCACGCTGAGCAGCACTCCCCCTAATGTATTACCTCACGCTGAGCAGCACTCCCCCTACTGTATTACCTCACACCCCCCCTACTGTATTACCTCACGCTGAGCAGCACTCCCCATACTGTATTACCTCACGCTGAGCAGCACTCCCCCTACTGTATTACCTCACACCCCCCTACTGTATTACCTCAGCACTCCCCCTACTGTATTACCTCAAACCCCCCCTACTGTATTACCTCAGCACTCCCCCTACTATATTACCTCACGCTGAGCAGCACTCCCCATACTGTATTACCTCAAGCTGAGCAGCACTCCCCCTACTGTATTACCTCACAACCCCCCTACTGTATTACCTCAGTACTCCCCCTACTGTATTACCTCACATCCCCCCTACTGTATTACCTCAGCACTCCCCCTACTGTATTACCTCACACTCCCCCAACTGTATTACCTCACACCCCCCCTACTGTATTACCTCACACCCCCTACTGTATTACCTCACGCTGAGCAGCACTCCCCCTACTGTATTACCTCACACTGAGCAGCACTCCCTCTACTGTATTACCTCACGCTGAGCAGTACTCCCCCTACTGTATTACCTCACGCTGAGCAGCACTCCCCTTACTGTATTACCTCACGCTGAGCAGCACTCCCCCTACTGTATTACCTCATGCTGAGCAGCACTCCCCCTACTGTATTACCTCAGCACTCCCCCTACTGTATTACCTCAGCACTCCCCCCTACTGTATTACCTCAGCACTCCCCCTACTGTATCACCTCACGCTGAACAGCACTCCCCCCTACTGTATTACCTCACGCTGAGCAGCACTCCCCCTACTGTATTACCTCACACCCCCCTACTGTATTACCTCAGCACTCCCCCTACTGTATTACCTCAAACCCCCCCTACTGTATTACCTCAGCACTCCCCCTACTATATTACCTCACGCTGAGCAGCACTCCCCATACTGTATTACCTCAAGCTGAGCAGCACTCCCCCTACTGTATTACCTCACAACCCCCCTACTGTATTACCTCAGTACTCCCCCTACTGTATTACCTCACATCCCCCCTACTGTATTACCTCAGCACTCCCCCTACTGTATTACCTCACACTCCCCCAACTGTATTACCTCACACCCCCCCTACTGTATTACCTCACACCCCCTACTGTATTACCTCACGCTGAGCAGCACTCCCCCTACTGTATTACCTCACACTGAGCAGCACTCCCTCTACTGTATTACCTCACGCTGAGCAGTACTCCCCCTACTGTATTACCTCACGCTGAGCAGCACTCCCCTTACTGTATTACCTCACGCTGAGCAGCACTCCCCCTACTGTATTACCTCATGCTGAGCAGCACTCCCCCTACTGTATTACCTCAGCACTCCCCCTACTGTATTACCTCAGCACTCCCCCCTACTGTATTACCTCAGCACTCCCCCTACTGTATCACCTCACGCTGAACAGCACTCCCCCCTACTGTATTACCTCAGCACTCCCCCTACTGTATTACCTCACACTGAGCAGCACTCCCCCTACTGTATCAGCTCACGCTGAACAGCACTCCCCCTACTGTATTACCTCACACTCCCCTACTGTATTACCTCAGCACTCCCCCTACTGTATTACCTCACACTCCCCCTACTGTACTACCTCACACCCCCCTACTGTATTACCTCACGCTGAGCAGCACTCCCTCTACTGTATTACCTCATGCTGAGCAGCACTCCCCCTACTGTATTTCTTCACGCCGAGCAGCACTCCCCCTACTGTATAACCTCACGCTGAGCAGCACTCGCCCTACTGTATTACCTCACGCTGAGCAGCACTCCCCCCACTGTATTACCTCACGCTGAGCAGCACTCCCCCTACTGTATTACCTCACGCCGAGCAGCACTCCCCCTACTGTATAACCTCACACCGAGCAGCACTCCCCCTACTGTATTACCTCACGCTGAGCAGCACTCCCCCTACTGTATTACCTCACGCTGAGCAGCTCTCCCCCTACTGTATTACCTCACGCTGAGCAGCTCTCCCCCTACTGTATTACCTCACGCTGAGCAGCACTCCCCCTAGTGTATTACCTCACGCTGAGCAGCTCTCCCCCTACTGTATTACCTCACGCTGAGCAGCACTCCCCCTACTGTATTACCTCACGCTGAGCAACACTCCCCCTACTGTATTACCTCACGCTGAGCAGCACTCCCCCTACTGTATTACCTCAGCACTCCCCCTACTGTATTACCTCAGCACTCCCCCCTACTGTATTACCTCAGCACTCCCCCTACTGTATTACCTCACGCTGAACAGCACTCCCCCTACTGTATCACCTCACGCTGAACAGCAATCCCCCCTACTGTATTACCTCAGCACTCCCCCTACTGTATTACCTCACGCTGAGCAGCACTCCCCCTACTGTATCACCTCACGCTGAACAGCACTCCCCCTACTGTATTACCTCACACTCCCCTACTGTATTACCTCAGCACTCCCCCTACTGTATTACCTCACACTCCCCCTACTGTACTACCTCTCACCCCCCTACTGTATTACCTCATGCTGAGCAGCACTCCCTCTACTGTATTACCTCATGCTGAGCAGCACTCCCCCTACTGTATTTCTTCACGCCGAGCAGCACTCCCCCTACTGTATAACCTCACGCTGAGCAGCACTCGCCCTACTGTATTACCTCACGCTGAGCAGCACTCCCCTTACTGTATTACCTCAAGCTGAGCAGCACTCCCCCTACTGTATTACCTCACGCTGAGCAGCACTCCCCCTACTGTATTACCTCACGCCGAGCAGCACTCCCCCTACTGTATAACCTCACGCCGAGCAGCACTCCCCCTACTGTATTACCTCACGCTGAGCAGCACTCCCCCTACTGTATTACCTCACGCTGAGCAGCTCTCCCCCTACTGTATTACCTCACGCTGAGCAGCTCTCCCCCTACTGTATTACCTCACGCTGAGCAGCACTCCCCCTACTGTATTACCTCACGCTGAGCAGCTCTCCCCCTACTGTATTACCTCACGCTGAGCAGCACTCCCCCTACTGTATTACCTCACGCTGAGCAACACTCCCCCTACTGTATTACCTCATGCTGAGCAGCACTCCCCCTACTGTATTACCTCACGCTGAGCAACACTCCCCCTACTGTATTACCTCACGCTGAGCAGCTCTCCCCCTTCCTGTATTACCTCACGCTGAGCAGCACTCCCCCTACTGTATTACCTCACGCTGAGCAGCTCTCCCCCTACTGTATTACCTCACGCTGAGCAGCTCTCCCCCTACTGTATTACCTCACACTCCCCCTACTGTATTACCTCACACTCCCCCTACTGTATTACCTCACACTCCCCCTACTGGACAATGATAACAATAGAGACCAAACCAGATGTACTCAAAGCAAACGTTTTACTTCAGGACTATCAGCAAGATACAGTAGATGTACACTATATGACCTAAAACTAACGTTATGCAAGGTAGATGCCAATTCTTTGTGGGTAGCTAGCTAGCTAACTATTATTTGTGGCTATCTGGCTGGCTAACAGTACTAGTAGCTAGCCAGTTACCCCTAACAGTACTAGTAGCTAGCCAGTTACCCCTAACAGTACTAGAAGCTAGCAATTCTTAAAATAAAGTGGTGATCCTAACTGACCTAAAACAGAGAATTTTTACTAGGATTAAATGTCAGGAATTGTGAAAAACTGAGTTAAATGTATTTGGCTGTAGGTGTATGTAAACTTATTAAAATGACTATGCATAGATGATAACAACAGAGTAGCAGTGGTGTAAGAGAGGGGGGGGGGATGCAATAGTCTGGGTAGCCATTTGATTAGATGTTTAGGAGTCTTATGGCTTCAGGGTAGAAGCTGTTGAGAAGCCTCTTGGACCTAGACTTGGCACTCCGGGTACCGCTTGCCGTGCGGTAGCAGAGAGAACAGTCTATGACTTGGGTGACTGGAGTCGCTGTCAATTTTATGGGCTTTCCTCTGACACCGCCTGGTATAGAGGTCCTGGATGGCAGGAAGCTTGGCCCCGGTGATGTACTGGGCCGTTCGCACTACCCTCTGTAGTGCCTTGCGGTCGGTGGCCGAGCAGTTGCCATTACCAGGCAGTGATGCTCTCGATGGTAGAAGCTGTAGAAGCTTTTGAGGATCTGGGGATCCATGACAAATCTTTTCAGTCTCCTGAGGGGGAAAGGTGTTGTTGTTCCCTTTTCACAACTGCTTTGGTGTGTTTGGACCATGATAGTTCGTTGGTGATGTGGAACTTGAAACTCTCGACCCGCTCCACTACAGCCCTGTTGATGTTAATAGGGGCCTGTTCGGCCCTCCTTTTCCTGTAGTCCACAATCACCTCCTTTGTCTTGCTCACGTTGAGGGAGAGGTTGTTATCCTGGCACCACACGGCCAGTTCTCTGACCTCCTCGCTATAGGCTGTCTCATCGTTTTCGGTGATCAGGCCTACCACTGTTGTGTCGTCAGCAAACTTAATGATGGTGTTGGAGTCGTGTTTGGCCACGCAGTCGTGGGTGAACAGGGAGAACAGGAGGGGACTGAGCACACACCCCTGAGGGGCCCCAGTGTTAAGGATCAGCGTGGCAGACGTGCTGTTGCCTACCCTCACCACCTGGGGGCGGCCTGTCAGGAAGTCCAGGATCCAGTTGCAGAAGGAGGTGTTTAGTCCCAGGGTCCTTAGCTTAGTGATGAGCTACGTGGCCACTATGGTGTTGAGTGCTGAGCTGTAGTCAATGAACAGCCTTCTCTCTCTCTCACAAACACACACACACACACACACACACCACACACACACACACACACACACATCCCCACCCTGGTCTTATAGAATGCTCTGGAATTAATGATGCCCTCTGAAGTCTCCCCCCCCCCCCCCCCTTCTCCTCACGTGTGTGAGTGTGTGTGTGAGTGTGTGTGTGAGTGTGTGTGTGAGTGTGCGGTGTCTCTACACTCATTTTCACTTCTACACACCGGTGTTTTAACCTGTGAATTTGTATTCAGTAACGAGACATCAATCTGGGAATGATGGTGAATTTGTAATCATCCACACACCCTTCTCTCATCTCTCGTCTTTAATTCCGGGGTTTAGTATTTCTGTAAACACTTACATGGCACAGCGTAGTTAATAACACAGCCCTCGTTCCCATCGCCACATCTCCCACTACCAAGGGCAGGAGAGGAGGAGATATCGCAAATCACATTATGGGACGTGAAATTAATCAACCCCCCCCCCCCTCCCCCTCCACTCGCTCCGCCTCACCCTCCAAAAGCTTGGCCTTCACACATTTAACCTTGAAGCTTGGTTTTTAACTCCTCGTTGCGAAGACACTTCATAAAATACCATAATCACATCCCCTTATATAAGCAGGCTGACATTACAACAATAGCACGGGTGAGTTAATTATTTAATACCAATTTCCTTTACCCCCCATTTTTAAGGATGATGGTACCCCCCCTTTTAAGGATGATGGTACCCCCCCCTTTTAAGGATGATGGTACCCCCCTTTTAAGGATGATGGTACCCCCCTTTTTAAGGATGATGGTACCCCCCCCTTTAAGGATGATGGTACCCCCCTTTTTTAAAAGATGATGGTACCCCCCTTTTTAAGGATGATGGTACCCCCCTTTTAAAGATGATGGTACCCCCCCTTTTAAGGATGATGGTACCCCCTTTTTAAGGATGATGGTACCCCCCTTTTAAGGATGGTGGTACCCCCCTTTTAAGGATGATGGTACCCCCCTTTTAAGGACGGTGGTATCCCCCTTTTAAGGATGATGGTACCCCCCCTTTTAAGGACGGTGGTATCCCCCTTTTAAGGATGATACCCCCCCTTCTTAAGGATGATGGTACCCCCCTTTTAAAGATGATGGTACCCCCCTTTTTTAAAAGATGATGGTACCCCCCTTTTTAAGGATGATGGTACCCCCCTTTTAAAGACTATACCCCCCCTTCTTAAGGATGATGGTACCCCCCTTTTAAAGATGATGGTACCCCCCTTTTTTTAAAGATGATGGTACCCCCCTTTTTAAGGATGATGGTACGTTGTCATTTTCATTTCACGGGATGTCAGTTTTATAATGCGATACACCAATTGAGCAGGGGACTTTAACATCTCAGTAGACTCCTCCTCTCCGTAAGATAATAAATACTTTTCTGTCTTTGATATCTCCTTGGTGTATTATATTTGACCAAGTATGGAGTCAGGAGCACATCAATTAATAGACATTCAATTAAAACAGTATTAAGTTGTAACTTGGATTATAATTGGTGTCTATCACTGCTCCATTGCTTGACATTACATCAGACTGGCACCATACACCTGTGTGTGTGTGTGTGTGTGTGTGTGTGTGTGTGTGTGTGTGTGTGTGTGTGTGTGTGTGTGTGTGTGTGTCAGTCAGTCAGTCAGTCAGTCAGTCAGTCATAGAGAGAGAGAGAGAGAGAGAGAGAGAGAGAGAGAGAGAGAGAGAGAGAGAGAGAGAGAGAGAGAGAGAGAGAGAGAGAGAGAGAGAGAGAGAGAGAGAGAGATTTGTATTGTTTATTTCACTTTTGTATAATATCTACCTCACTTGCTTTGGCAATGTTAACACATGTTTCACATGCCAATAAAGCCCCTTGAATTAAATTGAATTGAGAGTGAGAGAGAGAGGGACAGAGAGAGACAGAGAGAGAGAGAGGGACAGAGAGAGAGCAAGAGAGAGAGAGAGAGAGACTTCCAGGTAGCTCCCAAAGCCCCACAGACACACTCCCTTCAACACTTTGGAAGGATGCAAAAAGAGAGAGAGAGAGCAAGGGAAGAGAGAGAGAGAGAGAGAGAGAGAGAGAGAGAGAGAGCAAGGGAAGAGAGAGAGAGAGAGCGAGAGAGAGAGAGAGAGAGAGAGAGAGAGAGAGAGAGAGAGAGAGAGAGAGAGAGAGAGAGCAAGGGAAGAGAGAGAGAGAGAGAGAGAGAGAGAGAGAGAGAGCAAGGGAAGAGAGAGAGAGAGAGAGAGAGAGAGAGAGAGAGAGAGAGAGAGAGAGAGAGAGAGAAAGCGATTGAGAGCGAGGGAAGAGACAAGAAGAAAGAAAGAAGATAACCTACAGAGACCAATTAAAAACACATATTCAAATCGAACCAAAAGAAACACAGGCAGCCATTCATTAACTATTTCTACTACACAGTGGAGCTGCCCCGATAGCACCACTACCGTCAAATGTCCTCTTTCTTCTCTCTTACCACTCCTGATTCTGACCCGGTCCCTTATCAAACAGGAAAACAAACACAAGACGACTCAGACGGGCCGAACTAGAGGGAGGATCTAATTTCCTCTCCGTTCAGTCAGGAAAAACAGCCGTGCTTCTGGACTATCCCCTCTAGCCGTTAACTCACCCTCCATTTTAACTAGAGGGAAACCAATCAGCACGGATCAGCGCCAGCAGGGATGTCCACTAGTAATGTATGATGAGTTCCACGGAGGCCAGAATGGTACCGTTTGGATATCATTAGATATCTAATGTATACAGGAGACCCGTCACCCTATAGATCCACCATAGTGGTCCTCAACAAGAGAACTGTCTCCCTATAGATCCACCATAGTGGTCCCCAACAGGAGACCTGTCATCCTATAGATCCACCATAGTGGTCCTCAACAGGAGAACTGTCTCCCTATAGATCCACCATAGTGGTCCCCAACAGGAGACCTGTCTCCCTATAGATCCACCATAGTGGTCCTCAACAGGAGACCTGTCACCCTATAGATCCACCATAGTGGTCCTCAACAGGAGACCTGTCACCCTATAGATCCACCATAGTGGTCCTCAACAGGAGACCTGTCTCCCTATAGATCCACCATAGTGGTCCTCAACAGGAGACCTGTCACCCTATAGATCCACCATAGTGGTCCTCAACAGGAGAACTGTCTCCCTATAAATCCACCATAGGTTCAGTCTTATATCTGGTGTAAATCTCCGGTCTTATCTAGTGTAAATCTCCTGTCTTATCTGGTGTAATTCTCCTGTCTTATCTGGTGTAAATCTCCTGACTTATCTAGTGTAAATCTCCTGTCTTATTTAGTGTAAATCTCCTGTCTTATCTAGTGTAAATCTCCAGTCTTATCTGGTGTAAATCTCCTGTCTTATCTGGTGAAAATCTCCTGTCTTATCTGGTGTATAAATCTCCTGTCTTATCAGGTGAAAATCTCCTGTCTTATCTGGTGTATAAATCTCCTGTCTTATCTGGTGTAAATCTCCAGTCTTATCTGGTGTAAAT
Organism: Oncorhynchus mykiss; assembly: GCF_013265735.2. NCBI lineage: Eukaryota > Metazoa > Chordata > Actinopteri > Salmoniformes > Salmonidae > Oncorhynchus > Oncorhynchus mykiss. The sequence goes on along the minus strand of NC_048587.1, from coordinate 6,596,551 downwards.
CTCCAGTCTTATCTGGTGTAAATCTCTTGTCTTATCTGGTGTAAATCTCCTGTCTTATCTGGTGTAAATCTCTTGTCTTATCTGGTGTAAATCTCTTGTCTTATCTGGTGTAAATCTCCAGTCTTATCTGGTGTAAATCTCTTGTCTTATCTGGTGTAAATCTCTTGTCTTATCTGTTGTAAATCTCTTGTCTTATCTGGTGTAAATCTCTTGTCTTATCTGGTGTAAATCTCCGGTGTCCTGTATGAACGTAAGTATGCTCTCTCTAATTCTCCCATCTCTCTCTCCCCTCCCGGAGGACTTCAGCCCTAGGAACATGCCTCAGGACTACCTGGCATGATGAGTCCTTGCTGTCCCCAGTCCACCTGGCCATGCTGCTGTTCCAATTTCTACTGTTCTGCCTGCGGCTACGGAACCCTGACCGGTTCACTGGACCCCCGACTCGACCTCTGAATGCTCGGCTATGAAAAGCCAACTGACATTCACTCCCAAGGTGCTGCCCTCTTGCACCCTCTACAACCACTGATTATTATTTGACCCTGCTGGTCTTCTATGAACGTTTGAAAATCTTGAAGAAACAATCTGGCCTTAATGTCCATGTACTCTTATAATCTCCACCCGGCACAGCCAGAAGGGGACTGATCACCCCTCATAGCCTGGTTCCTCTCTACCCAGCACAGCCAGAAGGGGATTGATCACCCCTCATAGCCTGGTTCCTCTCTACCCAGCACAGCCAGAAGGAGACTGACCACCCCTCATAGTCTGGTTCCTCTCTACCCAGCACAGCCAGAAGAGGACTGACCAACCCTCATAGCCTGGTTCCTCTGTACCCAGCACAGCCAGAAGGAGACTGACCACCCCTCATAGCCTGGTTCCTCTCTACCCAGCACAGCCAGAAGAGGACTGACCACCCCTCATAGCCTGGTTCCTCTCTACCCAGCACAGCCAGAAGAGGACTGACCACCCCTCATAGCCTGGTTCTTCTCTACCCAGCACAGCCAGAAGAGGACTGACCACCCCTCATAGCCTGGTTCCTCTCTACCCAGCACAGCCAGAAGAGGACTGGCCACCCCTCATAGCCTGGTTCCTCTCTACCCAGCACAGCCAGAAGAGGACTGGCCACCCCTCATAGCCTGGTTCCTCTCTACCCAGCACAGCCAGAAGAGGACTGGCCACCCCTCATAGCCTGGTTCCTCTCTACCCAGCACAGCCAGAAGAGGACTGGCCACCCCTCATAGCCTGGTTCCTCTCTACCCAGCACAGCCAGAAGAGGACTGGCCACCCCTCATAGCCTGGTTCCTCTCTACCCAGCACAGCCAGAAGAGGACTGGCCACCCCTCATAGCCTGGTTCCTCTCTACCCAGCACAGGACTGACCACCCCTCAGAGTCTGGTTCCTCTCTAGGTTTCCTCCTAGGTTCCAGTCACTATAGGGAGGTTTTCCGAGCCACCGTGCTTCTACATCTGCATTGCTTGCTGTTTGGGGTTTTAGGCCGTGTTTCTGTATAAGCACTTTGTGACAACTGCTGTTGTAAAAAGGGCTTTATAAATACATTTGATTGATTGATTGATTGATTGATTGATTGAAACTGTTGAGCGTGAAAAACCCAGTAGCGTTGCAGTTCTTGACACAAACTGGTGCACCTGACACCTACTACCATACCCCGTTCAAAGGCACTTAAATATTTTGTCTTTCTCATTTACCCTCTGAATTACACACATACACAATCCATGTCTTAATTGTTTTAAGACTTTTAAAAAATCCCTCTTTATCCCATCTCCTCACCTTCATCTACACAGATTGAAGTGGATTTAACAAGTGACATCAATAAGGGATCATAGCTTCCACCTGGATTCACCTGGTCAGTCTATGTCATGGAAAGAGCAGGTGTTCCTAATGTTTTGTCCAATCAGTGTACACCCACCAGCCACACCCACCAGCCACACCCACCAGCCACACCCACCAGCCACACCCACCAGCCACACCCACCAGCCACACCCACCAGCCACACCCACCAGCCACAACCCACCAGCCACACCCACCAGCCACACCCACCAGCCACACCCACCAGCCACAACCCACCAGCCACAACCCACCAGCCACACCCACCAGCCACACCCACCAGCCACACCCACCAGCCACACCCACCAGCCACACCCACCAGCCACACCCACCAGCCACACAAATTCAAAAATACTGTTTTTTTTAATTAAACCGTTTAAATTCTCTTCAGCGAACAGTGTGGAGTATGGCTGTACCTGACAAGGCTAGAGGAGAGGACTAATTAACTCTAAGGGAGGGTACTGTCACGCCCTGATCTGTTTCACCTGTCTTTGTGCTTGTCTCCCTGCTTGGCCCCTGCTCTGGACTGCCGACCTCTTCCTGACCTGGGCCTGCCTGCCGTCCTGTACCTTGGCCACTGCTCTGGATTGCCGACCTTTTCCTGACCTGACCCTGCCTGCCATCCTGTGCCTTGGCCCCTGCTCTGGACTGCCGACCTCTTCCTGACCTGGGCCTGCCTGCCGTCCTGTACCTTGGCCCCTGCTCTGGACTGCCGACCTCTTCCTGACCTGACCCTGCTTGCCGGCCTGTACCTTGGCCTGACTGCCTTAGATTATCGACCCCTGCCTTCCTTGACCTGTCGTTTGCCTTTCCTTGACCTGTCGTTTGCCTGCCTTGACCTGTCATTTGCCTGCCTTGACCTGTCCTTTGCCTTCCTTGACCTGTCCTTTGCCTTCCTTGACCTGTCCTTTGCCTTCCTTGACCTGTCGTTTGCCTGCCTTGACCTGTCGTTTGCCTGCCTTGACCTGTCGTTTGCCTGCCTTGACCTGTCGTTTGCCTTTCCTTGACCTGTCGTTTGCCTTTCCTTGACCTGTCGTTTGCCTTTCGACCTGTCGTTTGCCTGCCTTGACCTGTCGTTTGCCTGCCTTGACCTGTCGTTTGCCTGCCTCTGTTGCAATAAACACTGTCACTTCAACACAGTCTGCACTTGGGTCTTACCTGAAACCTGATAAGTACACTATACCCACTAACCACTATAATCTGAAAACACTGAAAAAAAAAGAGATTATGAACCAAAGCAACTTGAATTTCTCCTTTCTCTTCTGTGAATAGTGTGATTGTGACTCTACCTGACAAGGCTAGAGAGGACTAGCTGAAATAATAACTCCGAGGGAGTTATGAGCCCGGCGAACGCATGATCCCGAGTCCTTCCTGCAGCTAGCAGCACTTGTGACTGAAGTGACCCGGCTTAATGGTGGTTTCTGACAAGGCCTCTTTGTTGTCGTGAGCTGTCTGGCCCTCTGGCAGTCCCTTCCACTACCGACTGCATGTTTCCTTGACAATGGCCAAAGAGAGAGCAGATGTCCTGGCTATACACATCTGTAGTGTCCGTATTCCTGCAGGCAAGACAAGGGGAGTGTGTGTGCGTTTTGTGTGTTTGCATGCGATCGTGTACGTGTGTCAGTGTCTCAGTCTGGGCGTGCCCTCCTCCAACCCTTTCTCTCCCTGTGGCAGGGACACGACGAGAATCCTTCCAAGGATGGCCTCCATTCAGCTTCACACATTCATCAATGACATGCTGTACAGACCGGCACTACCAGTACACATGCTGTACAGACCGACACTACCAGTCTATTACCCTGTCTCCATACCCCAGGCTGTTTATTCATGAGAAGGACTAATTAACGAGGCTCTATCTTAGCTCAAACCAGCTGCATAAACAAGCTCTCTAACTCATTGGGAGGTGGAGCGCCACTGTTAAAAGCTATAATAACGTGTCTTGTTTGAGTTCATGGCAGTATCCCAGTAATGTGAAGCCTGTCCCAGTAATGTGAAGCCTGAATGTAATTGGGTCCCAGTAATGTGAAGCCTGAATGTGATTGGATCCCAGTAATGTGAAGCCTGAATGTGATTGGGTCCCAGTAATGTGAAGCCTGAATGTGATTGGTCCAAGTAATGTGAAGCCTGTCCCAGTAATGTGAAGCCTGAATGTGATTGGGTCCCAGTAATGTGAAGCCTGAATGTGATTGGGTCCCAGTAATGTGAAGCCTGAATGTGATTGGGTCCCAGTAATGTGAAGCCTGAATGTGATTGGGTCCCAGTAATGTGAAGCCTGAATGTGATTGGTCCCAGTAATGTGAAGCCTGTCCCAGTAATGTGAAGCCTGAATGTGATTGGGTCCCAGTAATGGGAAGCCTGAATGTGATTGGGTCCCAGTAATGTGAAGCCTGAATGTGATTGGGTCCCAGTAATGTGAAGCCTGAATGTGATTGGGTCCCAGTAATGTGAAGCCTGAATGTGATTGGGTCCCAGTAATGTGAAGCCTGAATGTGATTGGTCCCAGTAATGTGAAGCCTGTCCCAGTAATGTGAAGCCTGAATGTGATTGGGTCCCAGTAATGGGAAGCCTGAATGTGATTGGGTCCCAGTAATGTGAAGCCTGAATGTGATTGGGTCCCAGTAATGTGAAGCCTGAATGTGATTGGGTCCCAGTAATGTGAAGCCTGAATGTGATTGGTCCCAGTAATGTGAAGCCTGTCCCAGTAATGTGAAGCCTGAATGTGATTGGTCCCAGTAATGTGAAGCCTGAATGTGATTGGTCCCAGTAATGTGAAGCCTGAATGTGATTGGGTTCGAGTAATGTGAAGCCTGAATATGATTGGTCCCAGTAATGTGAAGCCTGAATGTGATTGGAATTCACACACACTATCAAATGGGGGGGGTCTTTTCAACACGTGGCCAATACAGGTTAGCTCTCTGGGTGCTCCTTTCAACATGTGGGTCAATACAGGTTAGCTCTCTGGGTGCTCCAATACAGGTTAGCTCTCTGGGTGCTCCTTTCAACATGTGGCCAATACAGATTAGCTCTCTGGGTGCTCCTTTCAACATGTGGCCAATACAGATTAGCTCTCTGGGTGCTCCTTTCAACATGTGGCCAATACAGGTTAGCTCTCTGGGTGCTCCTTTCACCATGTGGCCAATACAGGTTAGCTCTCTGGGGTGCTCCTTTCAACATGTGGCCAATACAGGTTAGCTCTCTGGGTGCTCCTTTCAACATGTGGCCAATACAGGTTAGCTCTCTGGGTGCTCCAATACAGGTTAGCTCTCTGGGTGCTCCTTTCAACACGTGGGCAATACAGGTTAGCTCTCTGGGTGCTCCTCAACTCACACAACTTCTAAAGACTTTGGTTGTGACTTTCAGGTTAGCTCTCTGGGTGCTCCTTTCAACACGTGGGCAATACAGGTTAGCTCTCTGGGGGCTCCTTTCAACACGTGGGCAATACAGGTTAGCTCTCTGGGTGCTCCTCAACTCACACAACTTCTAAAGACGTTGGTTGTGACTTTCTCCTATTGCGAAGCAGCAGGGGCAGTATATTCTACAGTTCATTGATAATATGCAATATATTGATGATGCTGTCTCGGTAATACAAACCATCACTAAACTGCATAACGTTTTCCTATTAAATACACATCTACTCAAAGTTCACACAAAAAAAAAGAAGCCATCTGTCAAAATGACAATCTATTAATAAAAGCCGTTTTCTCGTGTCGGTTCTTCAAAAGCAGAAGAGGTCAACTAGCTTGTTGCCTTCGGTATGTAGGGTGTCAGGCAACGCTTGGTTGGCTGGTAACGACTCTCAACAACAGATAGTGCCGTATTGTAATCACTGATGAAAAAGATTCAGAAAGCTTGCGGTAATAGTAGCAGAAAAGATATCAAATCGGATATCGTTTGATACATTCCATCTTTCGCTGACCACCGCAATAAACGATGTGACTCATTATAAATGGCAACAACTCGGGAAACATCATCTCATTCCCATCCCGGACACACATCAGCAACTCAACATACAGCCTTCCAGTGTAAGGGGGGAAACTTCCTATAAACCAATATAACGCACTTCCCGTTTTCTTATTAAACATAACCGCCTCTCTCTCTCTCTCTCTGTCCACCGTTATCGCCACATGGCCTGATAGAATACAGTAGTCGTGAGAAGATGAACGAGAGGCAGCGAGATACGAGGTAAATCTTCAGGGCTTCGGCTACATATTGTGACAGTTGGACGAGGTATGGCTTTGCGCCGTGGTCCGCCATAAAGACGTCCTCAGCATACAACTCACTCGACCGTTCCATTCCTTAGTTGCGCAGTGAGATGAACGCCACACAAAATGGTCACAGTTTTATGCGGACATCAAAATAGCCCGTGTATTGCAACCAATTGTACACTATTATAGATTATTATAAACAAACGTGATAGTTATAATATATGTATTATTCAAATCTTACCTTGAATTAGCTGACGTTTATCGCCAAGTTCAGAAGAAAATGTAGACTTTACGCACACACGCACAGCATCATCCAGCCGGTTGTTGTGAAAAATGTTTTTTTCATACAGATTTTTTTTATATAGACTATTACACTGATCCACCTTTAAAATGCCAAAACTTAGTTATCCAAGTGCTAGGAATAATAGGATACACAGCTGTTTCCGGTGTCGGCGACTATATAGAGAAACATGATTGGGGAAAGTAGCCTACAGGGTTGGATGGAATGTGTTGTGCTCCTGTCCAAAAACACGGTCGGAAAATGACTCGGATTAATAGGTGACTATCCAACTGTTTCACTGGTTGATATTGTTTCCTCTCTCCTCCTCTGTCACTGTCTCTCTTTTTTTGTATCAAGGCGGGGTCTTGAGTCTTTTAAACCAATGAAATAATCCTATATGACGAAGCCTCGCCCCCTCCTACAGGTTTCCAGTCTTCTGTTCAAACACTGCCGTTCTGTGTGGTTTGGGCCTGGTGAGCTGCGCTAACGCCATGGGGCAGTCACCACTTCTGGAGGAGACGAAATGACGGATACTGACGGGAGTGTTTGGGTTCGGGAAGATGGACATTTACTTTTCCATCAATACTGATATGATCATATAGGTAATCAATAACATATAGGTCATCCATTACTTGTCATAGTTGTTTTTTTAAAAGATTGTTCAAATATTATTATTTTTTAACGTTTTTGTTTTTTTCCAACATTGCCTTCAAAAACAATGTAAATCAACCAAAGGTTGGCCCATGTTGATGATGCGTCTTGCATGTTGTTTATGAAAGGACTTCCCATTTTCAACATAAACATGTAATAAAGAGGGAAAATATCCCATAACAATGTTGAAGGATTATTACAGTAGTCCTGCTTCGTTCAAGGTCACCAAACAGTTGAGTCATGACACGAAGAACAGTTGAGCCAACCCTAGATGTCTCTCTCAAATGTCAATATGCCTTGTATACTGTTGTGCAGGTTAGTTATCATTGTTTTAGTTTACAATGGAGCCCCTAGTTCCACTCTTTATACCCCTGATACCTCCTTTGTCCCACCCCCCACACATGCGGTGACCTCACCCATTACAACCAGCATGTCCAGAGATACAACCTCTCTCATCATCACCCAGTGCCTGGGCTTACCTCCGCTGTACCCGCACCCCACCATACCCCTGTTTGCGCATTATGCCCTGAATATATTCTACCATGCCCAGAAACCTGCTCCTCTTATTCTCTGTCCCCAACGCCCTAGGCGACCAGTTTTGATAGCCTTCAGCCGCACCCTCATACTACTCCTTCTCTGTTCCGCGGGTGATGTGGAGGTAAACCCAGGCCCTGCATGTCCCCAGGCACCCTCATTTGTTGACTTCTGTGATCGAAAAAGCCTTGGTTTCATGCATGTCAACATCAGAAGCCTCCTCCCTAAGTGTGTCTTACTCACTGCTCTAGCACACTCTGCTAACCCTGATGTCCTTGCCGTGTCTGAATCCTGGCTCAGGAAGGCCACCAAAAATTCTGAGATTTCCATACCCAACTATAACATCTTCCGTCAAGATAGAACTGCCAAAGGGGGAGGAGTTGCAGTCTACTGCAGAGATAGCCTGCAAAGTAATGTCATACTCTCCAGGTCCATACCCAAACAGTTCGAACTACTAATTTTGAAAATTACTCTCTCCAGAAATAAGTCTCTCACTGTTGCCGCCTGCTACCGACCCCCCTCAGCTCCCAGCTGTGCCCTGGACACCATTTGTGAATTGATCGCCCCCCATCTAGCTTCAGAGTTTGTTCTGTTAGGTGACCTAAACTGGGATATGCTTAACACCCCGGCAGTCCTACAATCTAAGCTAGATGCCCTCAATCTCACTCAAATCATCAAGGAACCCACCAGGTACAACCCTAACTCTGTAAACAAGGGCACCCTCATTGACGTCATCCTGACCAACTGGCCATCCAAATACACCTCCGCTGTCTACAACCAGGATCTCAGCGATCACTGCCTCATTGCCTGTATCCGCTACGGAGCCGCAGTCAAACGACCACCCCTCATCACTGTCAAACGCTCCCTAAAACACTTCTGTGAGCAGGCCTTTCTAATCGACCTGGCCCGGGTATCCTGGAAGGACATTGACCTCATCCCGTCAGTTGAGGATGCCTGGTCTTTCTTTAAAAGTAACTTCCTCACCATTTTAGATAAGCATGCTCCGTTCAAAAAATGCAGAACTAAGAACAGATATAGCCCCTGGTTCACTCCAGACCTGACTGCCCTCGACCAGCACAAAAACATCCTGTGGCGGACTGCGCTAACATCGAATAGTCCCCGCGATATGCAACTGTTCAGGGAAGTCAGGAACCAATACACACAGTCAGTCAGGAAAGCTAAAGCCAACTTCTTCAGGCAGAAGTTTGCATCCTGTAGCTCCAACTCCAAAAAGTTCTGGGACACTGTGAAGTCCATGGAGAACAAGAGCACCTCCTCCCAGCTGCCCACTGCACTGAGACTAGGTAACATGGTCACCACCGATAAATCCATGATTATCGAAAACTTCAACAAGCATTTCTCAACGGCTGGCCATGCCTTCCGCCTGGCTACTCCAACCTCGGACAACAGCTCCCCCCCCCCCGCAGCTACTCGCCCAAGCCTCTCCAGGTTCTCCTTTACCCAAATCCAGATAGCAGATGTCCTGAAAGAGCTGCAAAACCTGGACCCGTACAAATCAGCTGGGCTGGACAATCTGGACCCTCTATTCCTGAAACTATCCGCCGCCATTGTCGCAACCCCTATTACCAGCCTGTTCAACCTCTCTTTCATATCGTCTGAGATCCCCAAGGATTGGAAAGCTGCCGCAGTCATCCCCCTCTTCAAAGGGGGCGACACCCTGGACCCAAACTGTTACAGACCTATATCCATCCTGCCCTGCCTATCTAAGGTCTTCGAAAGCCAAGTCAACAAACAGGTCACTGACCATCTTGAATCCCACCGTACCTTCTCCGCTGTGCAATCTGGTTTCCGAGCCGGTCACGGGTGTACCTCAGCCACGCTCAAGGTACTAAACGATATCATAACCGCCATCGATAAAAGACAGTACTGTGCAGCCGTCTTCATAGACCTTGCCAAGGCTTTCGACTCTGTCAATCACCGTATTCTTATCGGCAGACTCAGTAGCCTCGGTTTTTCGGATGACTGCCTTGCCTGGTTCACCAATTACTTTGCAGACAGAGTTCAGTGTGTCAAATCGGAGGGCATGCTGTCCGGTCCTCTGGCAGTCTCTATGGGGGTGCCACAGGGTTCAATTCTCGGGCCGACTCTTTTCTCTGTATATATCAATGATGTTTCTCATGCTGCGGGCGATTCCCTGATCCACCTCTACGCAGACGACACCATTCTATATACTTCCGGCCCGTCCTTGGACACTGTGCTATCTAACCTCCAAACGAGCTTCAATGCCATACAGCACTCCTTCCGTGGCCTCCAACTGCTCTTAAACGCTAGTAAAACCAAATGCATGCTTTTCAACCGTTCGCTGCCTGCACCCGCACGCCTGACCAGCATCACCACCCTGGATGGTTCCGACCTTGAATATGTGGACATCTATAAGTACCTAGGTGTCTGGCTAGACTCTAAACTCTCCTTCCAGACCCATATCAAACATCTCCAATCGAAAATCAAATCAAGAGTCGGCTTTCTATTCCGCAACAAAGCCTCCTTCACTCACGCCGCCAAACTTACCCCAGTAAAACTGACTATCCTACCGATCCTCGACTTCGGCGACGTCATCTACAAAATTGCTTCCAACACTCTACTCAGCAAACTGGATGCAGTTTATCACAGTGCCATCCGTTTTGTCACTAAAGCACCTTATACCACCCACCACTGCGACTTGTATGCTCTAGTCGGCTGGCCCTCGCTACATATTCGTCGCCAGACCCACTGGCTCCAGGTCATCTACAAGTCCATGCTAGGTAAAGCTCCGCCTTATCTCAGTTCACTGGTTACGATGGCAACACCCATCCGTAGCACGCGCTCCAGCAGGTGTATCTCACTGATCATCCCTAAAGCCAACACCTCATTTGGCCGCCTTTCGTTCCAGTTCTCTGCTGCCTGTGACTGGAACGAATTGCAAAAATCGCTGAAGTTGGAGACTTTTATCTCCCTCACCAACTTCAAACATCTGCTATCCGAGCAGCTAACCGATCGCTGCAGCTGTACATAGTCTATTGGTAAATAGCCCACCCATTTTCACCTACCTCATCCCCATACTGTTTTTATTTATTTATTTTTATTTTTCTGCTCTTTTGCACACCAATCTCTACCTGTACATAACCATCTGATCATTTATCACTCCAGTGTTAATCTGCATAATTGTAATTATTTGCCTACCTTCTCATGCCTTTTGCACACAATGTATATATAGACTCCCCTTTTTTCTACTGTGTTATTGACTTGTTAATTGTTTACTCCATGTGTAACTCTGTGTTGTCTGTTCACACTGCTATGCCTTATCTTGGCCAGGTCGCAGTTGCAAATGAGAACTTGTTCTCAACTAGCCTACCTGGTGAAATAAAAAAAAATTAAAAAGACACTCCCAAGGTGTTTATCTAACTCAATAACATTCCCAGGTAGGTCCTATACCGTAGGTGTTTATATAACTCAATAACATTCCCAGGTAGGTCCTATACCGTAGGTGTTTATATAACTCAATAACATTCCCAGGTAGTTCCTATACCGTAGGTGTTTATATAACTCAATAACATTCCCAGGTAGTTCCTATACCGTAGGTGTTTATATAACTCAATAACATTCCCAGGTAGTCCCTATACCGTAGGTGTTTATCTAACTCAATAACATTCCCAGGTAGTTCCTATACCGTAGGTGTTTATATAACTCAATAACATTCCCAGGTAGTTCCTATACCGTAGGTGTTTATATAACTCAATAACATTCCCAGGTAGTTCCTATACCGTAGGTGTTTATATAACTCAATAACATTCCCAGGTAGTTCCTATACCGTAGGTGTTTATATAACTCAATAACATTCCCAGGTAGTTCCTATACCGTAGGTGTTTATGTAACTCAATAACATTCCCAGGTAGGTCCTATACCGTAGGTGTTTATATAACTCAATAACATTCCTATACCGTAGGTGTTTATATAACTCAATAACATTCCCAGGTGGGTCCTATACCGTAGGTGTTTATATAACTCAATAACATTCCCAGGTAGTTCCTATACCGTAGGTGTTTATATAACTCAATAACATTCCCAGGTAGTTCCTATACCGTAGGTGTTTATATAACTCAATAACATTCCCAGGTAGGTCCTATACCGTAGGTGTTTATATAACTCAATAACATTCCCAGGTAGGTCCTATACCGTAGGTGTTTATATAACTCAATAACATTCCTATACCGTAGGTGTTTATATAACTCAATAACATTCCCAGGTAGGTCCTATACCGTAGGTGTTTATATAACTCAATAACATTCCTATACCGTAGGTGTTTATATAACTCCATAACAATCCCAGGTAGTTCCTATACCGTAGGTGTTTATATAACTCAATAACATTCCCAGGTAGGTCCTATACCGTAGGTGTTTATATAACTCAATAACATTCCTATACCGTAGGTGTTTATATAACTCAATAACATTCCTATACCGTAGGTGTTTATATAACTCAATAACATTCCCAGGTAGGTCCTATACCGTAGGTGTTTATATAACTCCATAACAATCCCAGGTAGTTCCTATACCGTAGGTGTTTATATAACTCCATAACAATCCCAGGTAGTTCCTATACCGTAGGTGTTTATATAACTCAATAACATTCCCAGGTAGTTCCTATACCGTAGGTGTTTATATAACTCAATAACATTCCCAGGTAGGTCCTATACCGTAGGTGTTTATATAACTCAATAACATTCCCAGGTAGTTCCTATACCGTAGGTGTTTATATAACTCAATAACATTCCCAGGTAGGTCCTATACCGTAGGTGTTTATATAACTCAATAACATTCCCAGGTAGTTCCTATACCGTAGGTGTTTATATAACTCAATAACATTCCCAGGTAGTTCCTATACCGTAGGTGTTTATATAACTCAATAACATTACCAGGTAGTTCCTATAGTACAGGTGTGTATATAACTCCATAACATTCCCAGGTAGGTCCTATACCGTAGGTGTTTATATAACTCAATAACATTCCCAGGTAGGTCCTATACCGTAGGTGTTTATATAACTCAATAACATTCCCAGGTAGTTCCTATACCGTAGGTGTTTATATAACTCAATAACATTACCAGGTAGTTCCTATAGTACAGGTGTGTATATAACTCCATAACATTCCCAGGTAGGTCCTATACCGTAGGTGTTTATATAACTCAATAACATTCCCAGGTAGGTCCTATACCGTAGGTGTTTATATAACTCCATAACATTCCCAGGTAGGTCCTATACCGTAGGTGTTTATATAACTCAATAACATTACCAGGTAGTTCCTATACCGTAGGTGTTTATATAACTCAATAACATTCCCAGGTAGGTCCTATACCGTAGGTGTTTATATAACTCAATAACATTCCTATACCGTAGGTGTTTATATAACTCAATAACATTCCTATACCGTAGGTGTTTATATAACTCAATAACATTCCCAGGTAGGTCCTATACCGTAGGTGTTTATATAACTCAATAACATTCCCAGGTAGTTCCTATACCGTAGGTGTTTATATAACTCCATAACATTCCCAGGTAGTTCCTATACCGTAGGTGTTTATATAACTCAATAACATTCCCAGGTAGTCCCTATACCGTAGGTGTTTATCTAACTCAATAACATTCCCAGGTAGTTCCTATACCGTAGGTGTTTATATAACTCAATAACATTCCCAGGTAGTTCCTATACCGTAGGTGTTTATATAACTCAATAACATTCCCAGGTAGTTCCTATACCGTAGGTGTTTATATAACTCAATAACATTCCCAGGTAGTTCCTATACCGTAGGTGTTTATATAACTCAATAACATTCCCAGGTAGTTCCTATACCGTAGGTGTTTATATAACTCAATAACATTCCCAGGTAGGTCCTATACCGTAGGTGTTTATATAACTCAATAACATTCCTATACCGTAGGTGTTTATATAACTCAATAACATTCCCAGGTGGGTCCTATACCGTAGGTGTTTATATAACTCAATAACATTCCCAGGTAGTTCCTATACCGTATGTGTTTATATAACTCAATAACATTCCCAGGTAGTTCCTATACCGTAGGTGTTTATATAACTCAATAACATTCCCAGGTAGGTCCTATACCGTAGGTGTTTATATAACTCAATAACATTCCCAGGTAGGTCCTATACCGTAGGTGTTTATATAACTCAATAACATTCCTATACCGTAGGTGTTTATATAACTCAATAACATTCCCAGGTAGGTCCTATACCGTAGGTGTTTATATAACTCAATAACATTCCTATACCGTAGGTGTTTATATAACTCCATAACAATCCCAGGTAGTTCCTATACCGTAGGTGTTTATATAACTCAATAACATTCCCAGGTAGGTCCTATACCGTAGGTGTTTATATAACTCAATAACATTCCTATACCGTAGGTGTTTATATAACTCAATAACATTCCTATACCGTAGGTGTTTATATAACTCAATAACATTCCCAGGTAGTTCCTATACCGTAGGTGTTTATATAACTCAATAACATTCCCAGGTAGTTCCTATACCGTAGGTGTTTATATAACTCAATAACATTCCCAGGTAGTTCCTATACCGTAGGTGTTTATATAACTCAATAACATTCCCAGGTAGTTCCTATACCGTAGGTGTTTATATAACTCAATAACATTCCCAGGTAGGTCCTATACCGTAGGTGTTTATATAACTCAATAACATTCCTATACCGTAGGTGTTTATATAACTCAATAACATTCCCAGGTGGGTCCTATACCGTAGGTGTTTATATAACTCAATAACATTCCCAGGTAGTTCCTATACCGTATGTGTTTATATAACTCAATAACATTCCCAGGTAGTTCCTATACCGTAGGTGTTTATATAACTCAATAACATTCCCAGGTAGGTCCTATACCGTAGGTGTTTATATAACTCAATAACATTCCCAGGTAGGTCCTATACCGTAGGTGTTTATATAACTCAATAACATTCCTATACCGTAGGTGTTTATATAACTCAATAACATTCCCAGGTAGGTCCTATACCGTAGGTGTTTATATAACTCAATAACATTCCTATACCGTAGGTGTTTATATAACTCCATAACAATCCCAGGTAGTTCCTATACCGTAGGTGTTTATATAACTCAATAACATTCCCAGGTAGTTCCTATACCGTAGGTGTTTATATAACTCAATAACATTCCCAGGTAGGTCCTATACCGTAGGTGTTTATATAACTCAATAACATTCCCAGGTAGTTCCTATACCGTAGGTGTTTATATAACTCAATAACATTCCCAGGTAGGTCCTATACCGTAGGTGTTTATATAACTCAATAACATTCCCAGGTAGTTCCTATACCGTAGGTGTTTATATAACTCAATAACATTCCCAGGTAGTTCCTATACCGTAGGTGTTTATATAACTCAATAACATTACCAGGTAGTTCCTATAGTACAGGTGTGTATATAACTCCATAACATTCCCAGGTAGGTCCTATACCGTAGGTGTTTATATAACTCAATAACATTCCCAGGTAGGTCCTATACCGTAGGTGTTTATATAACTCAATAACATTCCCAGGTAGTTCCTATACCGTAGGTGTTTATATAACTCAATAACATTACCAGGTAGTTCCTATAGTACAGGTGTGTATATAACTCCATAACATTCCCAGGTAGGTCCTATACCGTAGGTGTTTATATAACTCAATAACATTCCCAGGTAGGTCCTATACCGTAGGTGTTTATATAACTCCATAACATTCCCAGGTAGGTCCTATACCGTAGGTGTTTATATAACTCAATAACATTACCAGGTAGTTCCTATACCGTAGGTGTTTATATAACTCAATAACATTCCCAGGTAGGTCCTATACCGTAGGTGTTTATATAACTCAATAACATTCCTATACCGTAGGTGTTTATATAACTCAATAACATTCCTATACCGTAGGTGTTTATATAACTCAATAACATTCCCAGGTAGGTCCTATACCGTAGGTGTTTATATAACTCAATAACATTCCCAGGTAGTTCCTATACCGTAGGTGTTTATATAACTCCATAACATTCCCAGGTAGTTCCTATACCGTAGGTGTTTATATAACTCAATAACATTCCCAGGTAGTCCCTATACCGTAGGTGTTTATCTAACTCAATAACATTCCCAGGTAGTTCCTATACCGTAGGTGTTTATATAACTCAATAACATTCCCAGGTAGTTCCTATACCGTAGGTGTTTATATAACTCAATAACATTCCCAGGTAGTTCCTATACCGTAGGTGTTTATATAACTCAATAACATTCCCAGGTAGTTCCTATACCGTAGGTGTTTATATAACTCAATAACATTCCCAGGTAGTTCCTATACCGTAGGTGTTTATATAACTCAATAACATTCCCAGGTAGGTCCTATACCGTAGGTGTTTATATAACTCAATAACATTCCTATACCGTAGGTGTTTATATAACTCAATAACATTCCCAGGTGGGTCCTATACCGTAGGTGTTTATATAACTCAATAACATTCCCAGGTAGTTCCTATACCGTATGTGTTTATATAACTCAATAACATTCCCAGGTAGTTCCTATACCGTAGGTGTTTATATAACTCAATAACATTCCCAGGTAGGTCCTATACCGTAGGTGTTTATATAACTCAATAACATTCCCAGGTAGGTCCTATACCGTAGGTGTTTATATAACTCAATAACATTCCTATACCGTAGGTGTTTATATAACTCAATAACATTCCCAGGTAGGTCCTATACCGTAGGTGTTTATATAACTCAATAACATTCCTATACCGTAGGTGTTTATATAACTCCATAACAATCCCAGGTAGTTCCTATACCGTAGGTGTTTATATAACTCAATAACATTCCCAGGTAGGTCCTATACCGTAGGTGTTTATATAACTCAATAACATTCCTATACCGTAGGTGTTTATATAACTCAATAACATTCCTATACCGTAGGTGTTTATATAACTCAATAACATTCCCAGGTAGGTCCTATACCGTAGGTGTTTATATAACTCCATAACAATCCCAGGTAGTTCCTATACCGTAGGTGTTTATATAACTCCATAACAATCCCAGGTAGTTCCTATACCGTAGGTGTTTATATAACTCAATAACATTCCCAGGTAGTTCCTATACCGTAGGTGTTTATATAACTCAATAACATTCCCAGGTAGGTCCTATACCGTAGGTGTTTATATAACTCAATAACATTCCCAGGTAGTTCCTATACCGTAGGTGTTTATATAACTCAATAACATTCCCAGGTAGGTCCTATACCGTAGGTGTTTATATAACTCAATAACATTCCCAGGTAGTTCCTATACCGTAGGTGTTTATATAACTCAATAACATTCCCAGGTAGTTCCTATACCGTAGGTGTTTATATAACTCAATAACATTACCAGGTAGTTCCTATAGTACAGGTGTGTATATAACTCAATAACATTCCCAGGTAGGTCCTATACCGTAGGTGTTTATATAACTCAATAACATTCCCAGGTAGGTCCTATACCGTAGGTGTTTATATAACTCAATAACATTCCCAGGTAGTTCCTATACCGTAGGTGTTTATATAACTCAATAACATTACCAGGTAGTTCCTATAGTACAGGTGTGTATATAACTCCATAACATTCCCAGGTAGGTCCTATACCGTAGGTATTTATATAACTCAATAACATTCCCAGGTAGGTCCTATACCGTAGGTGTTTATATAACTCCATAACATTCCCAGGTAGGTCCTATACCGTAGGTGTTTATATAACTCAATAACATTACCAGGTAGTTCCTATACCGTAGGTGTTTATATAACTCAATAACATTCCCAGGTAGGTCCTATACCGTAGGTGTTTATATAACTCAATAACATTCCTATACCGTAGGTGTTTATATAACTCAATAACATTCCTATACCGTAGGTGTTTATATAACTCAATAACATTCCCAGGTAGGTCCTATACCGTAGGTGTTTATATAACTCAATAACATTCCCAGGTAGTTCCTATACCGTAGGTGTTTATATAACTCCATAACATTCCCAGGTAGGTCCTATACCGTAGGTGTTTATATAACTCAATAACATTCCCAGGTAGGTCCTATACCGTAGGTGTTTATATAACTCCATAACATTCCCAGGTAGGTCCTATACCGTAGGTGTTTATATAACTCAATAACATCCCTATACCGTAGGTGTTTATCTAACTCCATAACATTCCCAGGTAGTTCCTATAGTACAGGTGTTTATATAACTCCATAACAGTCCCAGGTAGGTCCTATAGTACAGGTGTTTATATAACTCCATAACAGTCCCAGGTAGGTCCTATAGTACAGGTGTTTATATAACTCCATAACAGTCCCAGGTAGGTCCTATAGTACAGGTGTTTATATAACTCCATAACAGTCCCAGGTAGGTCCTATAGTACAGGTGTTTATATAACTCCATAACAGTCCCAGGTAGGTCCTATAGTACAGGTGTTTATATAACTCCATAACAGTCCCAGGTAGGTCCTATAGTACAGGTGTTTATATAACTCAATAACATTCCCAGGTAGTTCCTATACCGTAGGCGTTTATATAACTCAATAACATTCCCAGGTAGTTCCTATACCGTAGGTGTTTATATAACTCCATAACAGTCCCAGGTAGGTCCTATAGTACAGGTATTATCAGCTCCTGGCTGAATACTCAACACATCCTTGTTTTCTTTTGTAAATATGTTAATCAATCAAACTGTAGTTCCAACAAACAGGTTTCAAAACCGCCTTTTACAAAAATGTTGTTTGTTTTAATTTTGCCCGTAGCTTCAAAAAGGGGTTTGGTTGATGTGACAGAGTTGAACATGTCCTGAATGACTGGGTTTATAATATTGACCTGGTACTGTCGTGTGGGTTTATAATAGATTGACCTGGTACTGTGAATGACTGTCAAGTCTACTCCTGCTCTTCCCCTCCGGCGTGCGATGTCGCCGGAAATCATCTATGCGCACATCTGGCCCTCATCATTACCCACACCTGAACCTCATCATTACCCACATCTGGCCCTCATCATTATGATTCACACCTGGCCTTCATCGTTAAGATTCACACCTGGCCCTCATCGTTATGATTCACACCTGGCCCTCATCGTTATGATTCACACCTGGCCCTCATCGTTATGATTCACACCTGGCCCTCATTGTTATGATTCACACCTGGCCCTCATCGTTATGATTCACACCTGGCCCTCATCGTAATGATTCATGCCTGGCCCTCATCATCACACGCACCTGGCCCTCATCATCACACGCACCTGGCCCTCATCATCACACGCACCTGGCCCTCATCATTACCCACACATGGCCCTCATCATTACCCAACCCTGGTCCTCATCATTACGCTCACCTGGCCCTCATCATTACGCTCACCTGGCCCTCATCATTATGATCACCTGGCCCTCATCATTACCCACACCTGTCCCTCATCATTATGTACACCTGGCCCTCATCATTACGCTCACCTGACTGTCATCATTATGCTCACCTGGCCCTCATCATTACCCACACCTGGCCCTCATCATTACCCTCACCTGGCCCTCATCATTACCCTCACCTGGCCCTCATCATTACGCTCACCTGGCCCTCATCATTACGCTCACTTGGCCCTCATCATTACCCACACCTGGCCCTCATCATTACCCTCACCTGGCCCTCATCATTACCCTCACCTGGCCCTCATCATTACGCTCACCTGGCCCTCATCATTACGCTCACCTGGCCCTCATCATTACCCACACCTGGCCCTCATCATTACCCTCACCTGGCCCTCATCATTACGCTCACCTGGCCCTCATCATTACGCTCACCTGGCCCTCATCATTACCCACACCTGGCCCTCATCATTACCCTCACCTGGCCCTCATCATTACCCTCACCTGGCCCTCATCATTACGCTCACCTGGCCCTCATCATTACGCTCACCTGGCCCTCATCATTACCCACACTTGGCCCTCATCATTACCCTCACCTGGCCCTCATCATTACGCTCACCTGGCCCTCATCATTACCCACACCTGGCCCTCATCATTACCCACACCTGGCCCTCATCATTACACTCACCTGGCCCTCATCATTACGCTCACCTGGCCCTCATCATTACGCTCACCTGGTCCTCATCATTATGATTCACACCTGTACTTCATGACCTCTCCTCTGTAGGTCCCTTCCTTTTGATCATTCCTCAGTTGGTATTGCACCTGTGTTCATGTTACCTCACTTCTGTTACACTGTGTCTTATTTCATGTTTTCATTAAACATTTTAACCTGCACCTGCTTCTCGACTCGCGGTGTCATCGTTACAGTGACTTGGTTTATAATTCTTTACTGACATCACAATTATTGATTTGATTTATTTTGTGAGACTTGAGCAAAAAAAATCGACGTGATTTAATTACAATATCTGTCTGATCCATTCTTGCCTAATCAGCTGAATCATCAGCAGTCGTATCGTAATATCAAATGTCCAGATACCACCAATACACGATATAGCTGTTTGTATTGTATTATGCATTATAAAATAGATTTTAAGACTTGTCACTGCGATACGCCCCTCTTTGTTTGATGTGGTGCTATTACAAAAAGGGGTCAAGTTAAATGGCGGTAGACTAGTTAAATGGCAGAAGACTAGTTAAATGGCCGTAGACTAGTTAAATGGCAGAAGACTAGTTAAATGGCAGAAGACTAGTTAAATGGCAGAAGACTAGTTAAATGGCAGAAGACTAGTTAAATGGCCGAAGACTAGTTAAATGGCCGAAGACTAGTTAAATGGCCGTAGACTAGTTAAATGGCAGAAGACTAGTTAAATGGCCGTAGACTAGTTAAATGGCAGAAGACTAGTTAATGGCAGAAGACTAGTTAAATGGCCGTAGACTAGTTAAATGGCAGAAGACTAGTTAAATGGCAGAAGACTAGTTAAATGGCAGAAGACTAGTTAAATGGCAGAAGACTAGTTAAATGGCAGAAGACTAGTTCAATGGCCGAAGACTAGTTCAATGGCCGTAGACTAGTTAAATGGCAGAAGACTAGTTCAATGGCCGAAGACTAGTTAAATGGCCGTAGACTAGTTAAATGGCCGTTGACTAGTTAAATGGCAGAAGACTAGTTCAATGGCCGAAGACTAGTTAAATGGCCGAAGACTAGTTAAATGGCCGAAGACTAGTTAAATGGCCGAAGACTAGTTAAATGGCCATAGACTAGTTAAATGGCAGAAGACTAGTTAAATGGCCGTAGACTAGTTAAATGGCCGTAGACTAGTTAAATGGCCGTTGACTAGTTAAATGGCCGAAGACTAGTTAAATGGCCGAAGACTAGTTAAATGGCCGTTGACTAGTTAAATGGGCGTTGACTAGTTAAATGGGTGTAGACTAGTTAATTGCTGTAGACTAATGAAATGGTGGTAGACTACCTAAATGTCTGTCGTTCACTTCTAGTTCACTTCTCTACCCCAGCCCTGAGCCAAGACTTGAGCCCTTTTAACTTCTCTAGAGGCTATTCTTTGATGGAAGCTTCTCTAATGTCAAACATGCAGTGTGTGGTGTACCGCAGGAAAGCTCTCTAGGCCCTCTACTCTTTTCTATTTTTACCAGTGACCTGCCACTGACATTAAACAAAGCCTGTGTGTCCATGTATGATGATGATTCAATCATATACACAGCAACCACAGCTAATGAAGTCACTAAAACCCTTAAAGAGTTGCAGTCTGTTTGGAATGGGTGGCCAGTAATATACTTGTCCTGAACATTTCTAAAACTAAGAGCATTTGGTACAAATCATTCCCTAAATTCTAGACCTAAGCTGAATCTGGTAATGAATGGTGGTGGCTGTTGAACAAGTTGAGAAGACTAAATTACTTGGCGTTACCTTAGATTGCAAACTGTTATGGTCAAAACATATTGATTTAACGGTTGTAAAGATGGGGAGAGGTCTGTCCGTAATAAAAAGAGATGCTCTGCTTTTTTGACACCACACTTCACAAAGCAAGTCCTGCAGGCTCTAGTTTTATCTTATCTTGATTAGTGTCCAGTCATATGGTCAAGACCTGCAGGCTCTAGTTTTATCTTTTCTTGATTAGTGTCCAGTCGTGTGGTCAAGTCCTGCAGGCTCTAGTTTTATCTAATCTTGATTAGTGTCCAGTCATGTAGTCAAGTCCTGAAGGCTCTAGTTTTATCTAATCTTGATTAGTGTCCAGTCATATGGTCAAATCCTGCAGGCTCTAGTTTTATCTTATCTTGATTAGTGTCCAGTTGTGTGGTCAAGTCCTGCAAAGAAAGACCTAGTTAAGCTGCAGCTGGTCCAGGACAGAGCAGCACGTTAGGCTCTTCGTTGTAATCAGAGGGCTGATAAAAATACTATGCTGGCAGTCTCTCTTGGCTAAGAGTTGAGGAGAGACTGACTTCTTGTTTTTATAAGAAACATTAATGTGTTGAAAATTCCAAATTCTTTTCATAGTCAACTTACACACAGCTCTGACACACACACACACTTACCCCACCAGACATGCCTCCAGGGGTCTTTTCACAGTCCCCAAATCCAGAACAAATTCAAGAAAACGTACAGTATTACATAGAGCCATTAATGCAGGGAACTTCCTTCCATCTCATACTGATCAAATAAGCAGCAAACCTGGTTTCAAAAAACAGATAAAGCAACACCTCACGGCACAACGACTCTCTCCTATTTGACCTAGATAGTTTGTCTGTATGTATTGATATGTAGGCTACGAGAGTCTGTCTTTGAGCTGTTCTTGTCTATGAATGTTCTGTGTTATGTCATGTTTCATGTTTTGTGTGGACCCCCAGGAAGAGTAGCTGCTGCTTTCACAACAGCTAAAGGGGATCCTAATAAAATACCAAAAATACTAGCTGTCCCCATAGCCTGTTCTGCTTCTATCTCAACACCCCAGCTGTCCCCAAAGCCTGTTCTGCTTCTATCTCAATACCCCAGCTGTCCCCAAAGCCTGTCACGCTTCTGTCTCAATACCCCATCTCTCCCCATAGCCTGTCCTGCTTCTATCTCAACACCCCAGCTGTCCCCATAGCCTGTCCTGCTTCTATCTCAACACCCCAGCTGTCCCCATAGCCTGTCCTGCTTCAATCTCAATACCCCAGCTGTCTCCATAGCCTGTCCTGCTTCTATCTCAACACCCCAGCTGTCCCCATAGCCTGTCCTGCTTCTATCTCAATACCCCAGCTGTCTCCATAGCCTGTTCTGCTTCTATCTCAATACCCCATCTCTCCCCATAGCCTGTCCTGCTTCTGTCTCAATACCCCATCTCTCCCCATAGCCTGTCCTGCTTCTATCTCAATACCCCATCTCTCCCCATAGCCTGTCCTGCTTCTATCTCAATCCCCCAGCTGTCCCCATAGCCTGTCCTGCTTCTATCTCAATACCCCATCTGTCCCCATAGCCTGTCCTGCTTCTGTCTGAATACCTCATCTGTCCCCATAGCCTGTCAGACTTCTGTCTCAATCCCCCAGCTGTCCCCATAGCCTGTCCTGCTTCTGTCTCAATACCCCATCTGTCCCCATAGCCTGTCCTGCTTCTGTCTCAATCCCCCAGCTGTCCCCATAGCCTGTCCTGCTTCTGTCTCAATACCCAATCTGTCCCCATAGCCTGTCCTGCTTCTATCTCAATACCCCAGCTGTCTCCATAGCCTGTCCTGCTTCTATCTCAATCCCCCAGCTGTCCCCATAGCCTGTCCTGCTTCTATCTCAATACCCCATCTGTCCCCATAGCCTGTCCTGCTTCTGTCTCAATACCTCATCTGTCCCCATAGCCTGTCAGACTTCTGTCTCATTTCCCCAGCTGTCCCCATAGCCTGTCCTGCTTTTGTCTCAATCCCCCAGCTGTCCCCATAGCCTGTCCTGCTTCTGTCTCAATCCCCCAGCTGTCCCCACAGCCTGTCCTGCTTCTATCTCATTTCCCCAGCTGTCCCCATAGCCTGTCCTGCTTCTGTCTCAATCCCCTAGCTGTCCCTATAGCCTGTCCTGCTTCTATCTCAATCCCCCAGCTGTCCCCATAGCCTGTCCTGCTTCTGTCTCAATACCCCATCTGTCCCCATAGCCTGTCCTGCTTCTGTCTCAATGCCCCATCTGTCCCCATAGCCTGTCAGAATTCTGTCTCATTTCCCCAGCTGTCCCCATAGCCTAACCTGCTTTTGTCTCAATCCCCAGCTGTCCCCATAGCCTGTCCTACTTCTTTCTCATTTCCCCATTGGTCCCCATAGCCTGTCCTGCTTCTGTCTCAACACCCCAGCTGTCCCCAAAGCCTGTTCTGCTTCTATCTCAATACCCCAGCTGTCCCCAAAGCCTGTCCTGCTTCTGTCTCAATACCCCATCTCTCCCCATAGCCTGTCCTGCTTCTATCTCAACACCCCAGCTGTCCCCAAAGCCTGTTCTGCTTCTATCTCAATACCCCAGCTGTCCCCAAAGCCTGTCCTGCTTCTGTCTCAATACCCCATCTCTCCCCATAGCCTGTCCTGCTTCTATCTCAACACCCCAGCTGTCCCCATAGCCTGTCCTGCTTCCATCTCAACACCCCAGCTGTCCCCATAGCCTGTCCTGCTTCTATCTCAATACCCCAGCTGTCTCCATAGCCTGTCCTGCTTCTATCTCAACACCCCAGCTGTCCCCATAGCCTGTCCTGCTTCTATCTCAATACCCCAGCTGTCTCCATAGCCTGTTCTGCTTCTATCTCAATACCCCATCTCTCCCCATAGCCTGTCCTGCTTCTGTCTCAATACCCCATCTCTCCCCATAGCCTGTCCTGCTTCTATCTCAATACCCCATCTCTCCCCATAGCCTGTCCTGCTTCTATCTCAATCCCCCAGCTGTCCCCATAGCCTGTCCTGCTTCTATCTCAATACCCCATCTGTCCCCATAGCCTGTCCTGCTTCTGTCTGAATACCTCATCTGTCCCCATAGCCTGTCAGACTTCTGTCTCAATCCCCCAGCTGTCCCCATAGCCTGTCCTGCTTCTGTCTCAATACCCCATCTGTCCCCATAGCCTGTCCTGCTTCTGTCTCAATCCCCCAGCTGTCCCCATAGCCTGTCCTGCTTCTGTCTCAATACCCAATCTGTCCCCATAGCCTGTCCTGCTTCTATCTCAATACCCCATCTGTCCCCATAGCCTGTCCTGCTTCTATCTCAATACCCCAGCTGTCTCCATAGCCTGTCCTGCTTCTATCTCAATCCCCCAGCTGTCCCCATAGCCTGTCCTGCTTCTATCTCAATACCCCATCTGTCCCCATAGCCTGTCCTGCTTCTGTCTCAATACCTCATCTGTCCCCATAGCCTGTCAGACTTCTGTCTCATTTCCCCAGCTGTCCCCATAGCCTGTCCTGCTTTTGTCTCAATCCCCCAGCTGTCCCCATAGCCTGTCCTGCTTCTGTCTCAATCCCCCAGCTGTCCCCACAGCCTGTCCTGCTTCTATCTCATTTCCCCAGCTGTCCCCATAGCCTGTCCTGCTTCTGTCTCAATCCCCCAGCTGTCCCTATAGCCTGTCCTGCTTCTATCTCAATCCCCCAGCTGTCCCCATAGCCTGTCCTGCTTCTGTCTCAATACCCCATCTGTCCCCATAGCCTGTCCTGCTTCTGTCTCAATGCCCCATCTGTCCCCATAGCCTGTCATAATTCTGTCTCATTTCCCCAGCTGTCCCCATAGCCTGTCCTGCTTTTGTCTCAATCCCCAGCTGTCCCCATAGCCTGTCCTACTTCTTTCTCATTTCCCCATTGGTCCCCATAGCCTGTCCTGCTTCTGTCTCAATCCCCCAGTTGTCCCCATAGCCTGTCAGACTTCTGTCTCATTTCCCCAGCTGTCCCCATAGCCTGTCCTGCTTCTGTCTCAATCCCCCAGCTGTCCCCATAGCCTGTCCTGCTTCTGTCTGAATACCTCATCTGTCCCCATAGCCTGTCCTGCTTCTGTCTCATTTCCCCAGCTGTCCCCATAGCCTGTCCGACTTCTGTCTCAATCCCCCAGCTGTCCCCACAGCCTGTCCTGCTTCTGTCTCAATACACCAGCTGTCCCCATAGCCTGTCCTGCTTCTGTCTCAATCCTCCAGCTGTCCCCATAGCCTGTCCGACTTCTGTCTCAATCCCCCAGCTGTCCCCATAGCCTTTCCGGCTTCTGTCTCAATCCCCCAGTTGTCCCCACAGCCTGTCCGACTTCTGTCTCAATCCCCCAGCTGTCCCCACAGCCTGTCAGACTTCTGTCTCAATCCCCCAGCTGTCCCCATAGCCTGTCAGACTTCAGTCTCATTTCCCCAGCTGTCCCCATAGCCTGTCCTGCTTTTGTCTCAATCCCCCAGCTGTCCCCATAGCCTGTCCTGCTTCTGTCTCAATCCCCCAGCTGTCCCCACAGCCTGTCAGACTTCTGTCTCAATCCCCCAGCTGTCCCCATAGCCTGTCAGACTTCAGTCTCATTTCCCCAGCTGTCCCCATAGCCTGTCCTGCTTTTGTCTCAATCCCCCAGCTGTCCCCATAGCCTGTCCTGCTTCTGTCTCAATCCCCCAGCTGTCCCCACAGCCTGTCCTGCTTCTGTCTCAATACCCCAGCTGTCCCCATAGCCTGTCCTGCTTCTGTCTCAATCCCCCAGCTGTCCCCATAGCCTGTCCTGCTTCTATCTCAATCCCCCAGCTGTCCCCATAGCCTGTCCTGCTTCTGTCTCAATACCCCATCTGTCCCCATAGCCTGTCCTGCTTCTGTCTCAATACCCCATCTGTCCCCATAGCCTGTCAGACTTCTGTCTCATTTTCCCAGCTGTCCGCATAGCCTGTCCTGCATTTGTCTCAATCCCCCAGCTGTCCCCATAGCCTGTCCTACTTCTTTCTCATTTCAACATCTGTCCCCATAGCCTGTCCTGCTTCTGTCTCAATCCCCCAGTTGTCTCCATAGCCTGTCAGACTTCTGTCTCATTTCCCCAGCTGTCCCCATAGCCTTTCCTGCTTCTGTCTCAATCCCCCAGCTGTCCCCATAGCCTGTCCTGCTTCTGTCTCATTTCCCCAGCTGTCCCCATAGCCTGTCCGACTTCTGTCTCAAACCCCCAGCTGTACCCACAGCCTGTCCTGTTTCTGTCTCAATACACCAGCTGTCCCCATAGCCTGTCCTGCTTCTGTCTCAATCCCCCAGCTGTCCCCATAGCCTGTCCTGCTTCTGTCTCAATGCCCCATCTGTCCCCATAGCCTGTCAGAATTCTGTCTCATTTCCCCAGCTGTCCCCATAGCCTGTCCTGCTTCTGTCTCAATCCCCCAGCTGTCCCTATAGCCTGTCCTGCTTCTATCTCAATCCCCCAGCTGTCCCCATAGCCTGTCCTGCTTCTGTCTCAATACCCCATCTGTCCCCATAGCCTGTCCTGCTTCTGTCTCAATGCCCCATCTGTCCCCATAGCCTGTCAGAATTCTGTCTCATTTCCCCAGCTGTCCCCATAGCCTAACCTGCTTTTGTCTCAATCCCCAGCTGTCCCCATAGCCTGTCCTACTTCTTTCTCAATACCCCATCTGTCCCCATAGCCTGTCCTGCTTCTGTCTCAATGCCCCATCTGTCCCCATAGCCTGTCAGAATTCTGTCTCATTTCCCCAGCTGTCCCCATAGCCTAACCTGCTTTTGTCTCAATCCCCAGCTGTCCCCATAGCCTGTCCTACTTCTTTCTCATTTCCCCATTGGTCCCCATAGCCTGTCCTGCTTCTGTCTCAACACCCCAGCTGTCCCCAAAGCCTGTTCTGCTTCTATCTCAATACCCCAGCTGTCCCCAAAGCCTGTCCTGCTTCTGTCTCAATACCCCATCTCTCCCCATAGCCTGTCCTGCTTCTATCTCAACACCCCAGCTGTCCCCAAAGCCTGTTCTGCTTCTATCTCAATACCCCAGCTGTCCCCAAAGCCTGTCCTGCTTCTGTCTCAATACCCCATCTCTCCCCATAGCCTGTCCTGCTTCTATCTCAACACCCCAGCTGTCCCCATAGCCTGTCCTGCTTCCATCTCAACACCCCAGCTGTCCCCATAGCCTGTCCTGCTTCTATCTCAATACCCCAGCTGTCTCCATAGCCTGTCCTGCTTCTATCTCAACACCCCAGCTGTCCCCATAGCCTGTCCTGCTTCTATCTCAATACCCCAGCTGTCTCCATAGCCTGTTCTGCTTCTATCTCAATACCCCATCTCTCCCCATAGCCTGTCCTGCTTCTGTCTCAATACCCCATCTCTCCCCATAGCCTGTCCTGCTTCTATCTCAATACCCCATCTCTCCCCATAGCCTGTCCTGCTTCTATCTCAATCCCCCAGCTGTCCCCATAGCCTGTCCTGCTTCTATCTCAATACCCCATCTGTCCCCAGAGCCTGTCCTGCTTCTGTCTGAATACCTCATCTGTCCCCATAGCTGTCAGACTTCTGTCTCAATCCCCCAGCTGTCCCCATAGCCTGTCCTGCTTCTGTCTCAATACCCCATCTGTCCCCATAGCCTGTCCTGCTTCTGTCTCAATCCCCCAGCTGTCCCCATAGCCTGTCCTGCTTCTGTCTCAATACCCAATCTGTCCCCATAGCCTGTCCTGCTTCTATCTCAATACCCCATCTGTCCCCATAGCCTGTCCTGCTTCTATCTCAATACCCCAGCTGTCTCCATAGCTTGTCCTGCTTCTATCTCAATCCCCCAGCTGTCCCCATAGCCTGTCCTGCTTCTATCTCAATACCCCATCTGTCCCCATAGCCTGTCCTGCTTCTGTCTCAATACCTCATCTGTCCCCATAGCCGGTCAGACTTCTGTCTCAATCCCCCAGCTGTCCCCATAGCCTGTCCTGCTTCTGTCTCAATCCCCCAGCTGTCCCCATAGCCTGTCCTGCTTCTGTCTCAATACCCAATCTGTCCCCATAGCCTGTCCTGCTTCTATCTCAATACCCCATCTGTCCCCATAGCCTGTCCTGCTTCTATCTCAATCCCCCAGCTGTCCCCATAGCCTGTCCGACTTCTGTCTCAATCCCCCAGCTGTCCCCATAGCCTGTCCTGCTTCTGTCTCAATCCCCCAGCTGTCCCCATAGCCTGTCAGACTTATTTTTCAATCCCCCAGCTGTCCCCACAGCCTGTCCTGCTTCTGTCTCAATACCCCAGCTGTCCCCATAGCCTGTCCTGCTTCTGTCTCAATCCCCCAGCTGTCCCCATAGCCTGTCCTGCTTCTATGTCAATCCCCCAGCTGTCCCCATAGCCTGTCCTGCTTCTGTATCAATACCCCATCTGTCCCCATAGCCTGTCCTGCTTCTGTCTCAATACCCCATCTGTCCCCATAGCCTGTCAGACTTCTGTCTCATTTCCCCAGCTGTCCCCATATCCTGTCCTGCATTTGTCTCAATCCCCCAGCTGTCCCCATAGCCTGTCCTACTTCTTTCTCATTTCCCCATCTGTCCCCATAGCCTGTCCTGCTTCTGTCTCAAACCCCCAGCTGTCCCCACAGCCTGTCCTGTTTCTGTCTCAATACACCAGCGGTCCCCATAGCCTGTCCTGCTTCTGTCTCAATCCCCCAGCTGTCCCCATAGCCTGTCCGACTTCTGTCTCAATCCCCCAGCTGTCCCCATAGCCTGTCCGACTTCTGTCTCAATCACCCAGCTGTCCCCATAGCCTGTCCGACTTCTGTCTCAATCCCCCAGCTGTCCCCATAGCCTGTCAGACTTCTATCTCAATCCCCCAGCTGTCCCCATAGCCTGTCAGACTTCTATCTCAATCCCCCAGCTGTCCCCACATTCTGTCCGACTTCTGTCTCAATCCCCCAGCTGTCCCCACAGCCTGTCCGACTTCTGTCTCAATCCCCCAGCTGTCCCCGCAGCCTGTCAGACTTCTGTCTCAATCCCCCAGCTGTCCCCATAGCCTGTCAGACTTCTATCTCAATCCCCCAGCTGTCCCCATAGCCTGTCCGACTTCTGTCTCAATCCCCCAGCTGTCCCCATAGCCTGTCCTGCTTCTGTCTCAATCCCCCAGCTGTCCCCATAGCCTGTCAGACTTCTGTCTCAATCTCCCAGCTGTCCTGCTTCTGTCTCCATACCCCAGCTGTCCCCTTAGCCTGTCCTGCTTCTGTCTTAATCCCCCAGCTGTCCCCATAGCCTGTCCTGCTTCTATCTCAATCCCCCAGCTGTCCCCATAGCCTGTCCTGCTTCTGTCTCAATACCCCATCTGTCCCCATAGCCTGTCCTGCTTCTGTCTCAATACCCCATCTGTCCCCATAGCCTGTCAGACTTCTGTCTCATTTCCCCAGCTGTCCCCATAGCCTGTCCTGCATTTGTCTCAATCCCCCAGCTGTCCCCATAGCCTGTCCTACTTCTTTCTCATTTCCCCATCTGTCCCCATAGCCTGTCCTGCTTCTGTCTCAATCCCCCAGTTGTCTCCATAGCCTGTCAGACTTCTGTCTCATTTCCCCAGCTGTCCCCATAGCCTGTCCTGCTTCTGTCTCAATCCCCCAGCTGTCCCCATAACCTGTCCTGCTTCTGTCTCAATACACCAGCTGTCCCCATAGCCTGTCCTGCGTCTGTCTCATTTCCCCAACCCTCCCCATAGCCTGTCCGACTTCTGTCTCAAACCCCCAGCTGTCCCCACAATCTGTCCTGTTTCTGTCTCAATACACCAGCTGTCCCCATAGCCTGTCCTGCTTCTGTCTCAATCCCCCAGCTGTCCCATAGCCTGTCCGACTTCTGTCTCAATCCCCCAGCTGTCCCCACAGCCTGTCAGACTTCTGTCTCAATCCCCCAGCTGCCCCCATAGCCTGCCTGACTTCTGTCTCAATCCCCCAGCTGTCCCCACAGCCTGTCAGACTTCTGTCTCAATCCCCCAGCTGTCCCCATAGCCTGTCAGACTTCTATCTCAATCCCCCAGCTGTCCCCATAGCCTGTCCGACTTCTGTCTCAATCCCCCAGCTGTCCCCATAGCCTGTCCTGCTTCTGTCTCAATCCCCCAGTTGTCTCCATAGCCTGTCAGACTTCTGTATCATTTCCCCAGCTGTCCCCATAGCCTGTCCTGCTTCTGTCTCAATCCCCCAGCTGTCCCCATAGCCTGTCCTGCTTCTGTCTCATTTCCCCAGCTGTCCCCATAGCCTGTCCTGCTTCTGTCTCATTTCCCCAGCTGTCCCCATAGCCTGTCAGACTTCTGTCTCAATCGCCCAGCTGTCCTGCTTCTGTCTCAATACCCCATCTGTCCCCATAGCCTGTCAGACTTCTGTCTCATTTCCCCAGCTGTCCCCATAGCCTGTCCTGCATTTGTCTCAATCCCCCAGCTGTCCCCATAGCCTGTCCTACTTCTTTCTCATTTCCCCATCTGTCCCCATAGCCTGTCCTGCTTCTGTCTCGATCCCCCAGTTGTCTCCATAGCCTGTCAGACTTCTGTATCATTTCCCCAGCTGTCCCCATAGCCTGTCCTGCTTCTGTCTCAATCCCCCAGCTGTCCCCATAGCCTGTCCTGCTTCTGTCTCATTTCCCCAGCTGTCCCCATAGCCTGTCCTGCTTCTGTCTCATTTCCCCAGCTGTCCCCATAGCCTGTCCGACTTCTGTCTCAATCCCCCAGCTGTCCCCACAGCCTGTCCTGCTTCTGTCTCAATACACCAGCTGTCCCCACAGCCTGTCCTGCTTCTGTCTCAATCCTCCAGCTGTCCCCATAGCCTGTCCGACTTCTGTCTCAATCCCCCAGCTGTCCCCACAGCCTGTCAGACTTCTGTCTCAATCCCCCAGCTGTCCCCATAGCCTGTCAGACTTCAGTCTCATTTCCCCAGCTGTCCCCATAGCCTGTCCTGCTTTTGTCTCAATCCCCCAGCTGTCCCCATAGCCTGTCCTGCTTCTGTCTCAATCCCCCAGCTGTCCCCATAGCCTGTCAGACTTCTGTCTCAATCCCCCAGCTGTCCCCACAGCCTGTCCTGCTTCTGTCTCAATACCCCAGCTGTCCCCATAGCCTGTCCTGCTTCTGTCTCAATCCCCCAGCTGTCCCCATAGCCTGTCGTGCTTCTATCTCAATCCCCCAGCTGTCCCCATAGCCTGTCCTGCTTCTGTCTCAATACCCCATCTGTCCCCATAGCCTGTCCTGCTTCTGTCTCAATACCCCATCTGTCCCCATAGCCTGTCAGACTTCTGTCTCATTTTCCCAGCTGTCCGCATAGCCTGTCCTGCATTTGTCTCAATCCCCCAACTGTCCCCATAGCCTGTCCTACTTCTTTCTCATTTCAACATCTGTCCCCTTAGCCTGTCCTGCTTCTGTCTCAATCCCCCAGTTGTCTCCATAGCCTGTCAGACTTCTGTCTCATTTCCCCAGCTGTCCCCATAGCCTGTCCTGCTTCTGTCTCAATCCCCCAGCTGTCCCCATAGCCTGTCCTGCTTCTGTCTCAATACACCAGCTGTCCCCATAGCCTGTCCTGCTTCTGTCTCATTTCCCCAGCTGTCCCCATAGCCTGTCCGACTTCTGTCTCAAACCCCCAGCTGTACCCACAGCCTGTCCTGTTTCTGTCTCAATACACCAGCTGTCCCCATAGCCTGTCCTGCTTCTGTCTCAATCCCCCAGCTGTCCCCATAGCCTGTCCGACTTCTGTCTCAATCCCCCAGCTGTCCCCACAGCCTGTCCGACTTCTGTCTCAATCCCCCAGCTGTCCCCATAGCCTGTCCGACTTCTGTCTCAATCCCCCAGCTGTCCCCACAGCCTGTCAGACTTCTGTCTCAATCCCCCAGCTGTCCCCATAGCCTGTCCTTCTTCTGTCTCAATCCCCCAGCTGTCCCCATAGCCTTTCCGGCTTCTGTCTCAATCCCACAGTTGTCCCCACAGCCTGTCCGACTTCTGTCTCAATCCCCCAGCTGTCCCCACAGCCTGTCAGACTTCTGTCTCAATCCCCCAGCTGTCCCCATAGCCTGTCAGACTTCAGTCTCATTTCCCCAGCTGTCCCCATAGCCTGTCCTGCTTTTGTCTCAATCCCCCAGCTGTCCCCATAGCCTGTCCTGCTTCTGTCTCAATCCCCCAGCTGTCCCCATAGCCTGTCAGACTTCTGTCTCAATCCCCCAGCTGTCCCCACAGCCTGTCCTGCTTCTGTCTCAATACCCCAGCTGTCCCCATAGCCTGTCCTGCTTCTGTCTCAATCCCCCAGCTGTCCCCATAGCCTGTCCTGCTTCTATCTCAATCCCCCAGCTGTCCCCATAGCCTGTCCTGCATTTGTCTCAATACCCCAGCTGTCCCCATAGCCTGTCCTGCTTCTGTCTCATTTCCCCAGCTGTCCCCATAGTCTGTCCTGCTTCTGTCTCAATCCCCCAGCTGTCCCCATAGCCTGTCCTGCTTCTGTCTCAATCCCCCAGCTGTCCCCACAGCCTGTCAGACTTCTGTCTCAATTCCCCAGCTGTCCCCACAGCCTGTCAGACTTCTGTCTCAATCCCCCAGCTGTCCCCACAGCCTGTCAGACTTCTATCTCAATACACCAGCTGTCCCCATAGCCTGTCCTGCTTCTGTCTCATTTCCCCAGCTGTCCCCATAGCCTGTCCGACTTCTGTCTCAAACCCCCAGCTGTCCCCACAGCCTGTCCTGCTTCTGTCTCAATCCCCCAGCTGTCCCCATAGCCTGTCCTGCTTCTGTCTCAATCCCCCAGCTGTCCCCACAGCCTGTCAGACTTATGTCTCAATCCCCCTGCTGTCCCCACAGCCTGTCAGACTTCTGTCTCAATCCCCCAGCTCTCCCCACAGCCTGTCAGACATCTATCTCAATCCCCCAGCTGTCCCCATAGCCTGTTCGACTTCTGTCTCAATCCCCCAGCTGTCCCCATAGCCTGTCCTGCTTCTGTCTCAATCCCCCAGCTGTCCCCATAGCCTGTCAGACTTATTTTTCAATCCCCCAGCTGTCCCCACAGCCTGTCCTGCTTCTGTCTCAATACCCCAGCTGTCCCCATAGCCTGTCCTGCTTCTGTCTCAATCCCCCAGCTGTCCCCATAGCCTGTCCTGCTTCTATGTCAATCCCCCAGCTGTCCCCATAGCCTGTCCTGCTTCTGTATCAATACCCCATCTGTCCCCATAGCCTGTCCTGCTTCTGTCTCAATACCCCATCTGTCCCCATAGCCTGTCAGACTTCTGTCTCATTTCCCCAGCTGTCCCCATATCCTGTCCTGCATTTGTCTCAATCCCCCAGCTGTCCCCATAGCCTGTCCTACTTCTTTCTCATTTCCCCATCTGTCCCCATAGCCTGTCCTGCTTCTGTCTCAAACCCCCAGCTGTCCCCACAGCCTGTCCTGTTTCTGTCTCAATACACCAGCGGTCCCCATAGCCTGTCCTGCTTCTGTCTCAATCCCCCAGCTGTCCCCATAGCCTGTCCGACTTCTGTCTCAATCCCCCAGCTGTCCCCATAGCCTGTCCGACTTCTGTCTCAATCACCCAGCTGTCCCCATAGCCTGTCCGACTTCTGTCTCAATCCCCCAGCTGTCCCCATAGCCTGTCAGACTTCTATCTCAATCCCCCAGCTGTCCCCATAGCCTGTCAGACTTCTATCTCAATCCCCCAGCTGTCCCCACATTCTGTCCGACTTCTGTCTCAATCCCCCAGCTGTCCCCACAGCCTGTCCGACTTCTGTCTCAATCCCCCAGCTGTCCCCGCAGCCTGTCAGACTTCTGTCTCAATCCCCCAGCTGTCCCCATAGCCTGTCAGACTTCTATCTCAATCCCCCAGCTGTCCCCATAGCCTGTCCGACTTCTGTCTCAATCCCCCAGCTGTCCCCATAGCCTGTCCTGCTTCTGTCTCAATCCCCCAGCTGTCCCCATAGCCTGTCAGACTTCTGTCTCAATCTCCCAGCTGTCCTGCTTCTGTCTCAATACCCCAGCTGTCCCCTTAGCCTGTCCTGCTTCTGTCTTAATCCCCCAGCTGTCCCCATAGCCTGTCCTGCTTCTATCTCAATCCCCCAGCTGTCCCCATAGCCTGTCCTGCTTCTGTCTCAATACCCCATCTGTCCCCATAGCCTGTCCTGCTTCTGTCTCAATACCCCAACTGTCCCCATAGCCTGTCAGACTTCTGTCTCATTTCCCCAGCTGTCCCCATAGCCTGTCCTGCATTTGTCTCAATCCCCCAGCTGTCCCCATAGCCTGTCCTACTTCTTTCTCATTTCCCCATCTGTCCCCATAGCCTGTCCTGCTTCTGTCTCAATCCCCCAGTTGTCTCCATAGCCTGTCAGACTTCTGTCTCATTTCCCCAGCTGTCCCCATAGCCTGTCCTGCTTCTGTCTCAATCCCCCAGCTGTCCCCATAACCTGTCCTGCTTCTGTCTCAATACACCAGCTGTCCCCATAGCCTGTCCTGCGTCTGTCTCATTTCCCCAACCCTCCCCATAGCCTGTCCGACTTCTGTCTCAAACCCCCAGCTGTCCCCACAATCTGTCCTGTTTCTGTCTCAATACACCAGCTGTCCCCATAGCCTGTCCTGCTTCTGTCTCAATCCCCCAGCTGTCCCATAGCCTGTCCGACTTCTGTCTCAATCCCCCAGCTGTCCCCACAGCCTGTCAGACTTCTGTCTCAATCCCCCAGCTGCCCCCATAGCCTGCCTGACTTCTGTCTCAATCCCCCAGCTGTCCCCACAGCCTGTCAGACTTCTGTCTCAATCCCCCAGCTGTCCCCATAGCCTGTCAGACTTCTATCTCAATCCCCCAGCTGTCCCCATAGCCTGTCCGACTTCTGTCTCAATCCCCCAGCTGTCCCCATAGCCTGTCCTGCTTCTGTCTCAATCCCCCAGCTGTCCCCATAGCCTGTCAGACTTCTGTCTCAATCGCCCAGCTGTCCTGCTTCTGTCTCAATACCCCATCTGTCCCCATAGCCTGTCAGACTTCTGTCTCATTTCCCCAGCTGTCCCCATAGCCTGTCCTGCATTTGTCTCAATCCCCCAGCTGTCCCCATAGCCTGTCCTACTTCTTTCTCATTTCCCCATCTGTCCCCATAGCCTGTCCTGCTTCTGTCTCAATCCCCCAGTTGTCTCCATAGCCTGTCAGACTTCTGTCTCATTTCCCCAGCTGTCCCCATAGCCTGTCCTGCTTCTGTCTCAATCCCCCAGCTGTCCCCATAACCTGTCCTGCTTCTGTCTCAATACACCAGCTGTCCCCATAGCCTGTCCTGCGTCTGTCTCATTTCCCCAACCCTCCCCATAGCCTGTCCGACTTCTGTCTCAAACCCCCAGCTGTCCCCACAATCTGTCCTGTTTCTGTCTCAATACACCAGCTGTCCCCATAGCCTGTCCTGCTTCTGTCTCAATCCCCCAGCTGTCCCATAGCCTGTCCGACTTCTGTCTCAATCCCCCAGCTGTCCCCACAGCCTGTCAGACTTCTGTCTCAATCCCCCAGCTGCCCCCATAGCCTGCCTGACTTCTGTCTCAATCCCCCAGCTGTCCCCATATCCTGTCCTGCATTTGTCTCAATCCCCCAGCTGTCCCCATAGCCTGTCCTACTTCTTTCTCATTTCCCTATCTGTCCCCATAGCCTGTCCTGCTTCTGTCTCAAACCCCCAGCTGTCCCCACAGCCTGTCCTGTTTCTGTCTCAATACACCAGCGGTCCCCATAGCCTGTCCTGCTTCTGTCTCAATCCCCCAGCTGTCCCCATAGCCTGTCCGACTTCTGTCTCAATCCCCCAGCTGTCCCCATAGCCTGTCCGACTTCTGTCTCAATCACCCAGCTGTCCCCATAGCCTGTCCGACTTCTGTCTCAATCCCCCAGCTGTCCCCATAGCCTGTCAGACTTCTATCTCAATCCCCCAGCTGTCCCCATAGCCTGTCAGACTTCTATCTCAATCCCCCAGCTGTCCCCACATTCTGTCCGACTTCTGTCTCAATCCCCCAGCTGTCCCCACAGCCTGTCCGACTTCTGTCTCAATCCCCCAGCTGTCCCCGCAGCCTGTCAGACTTCTGTCTCAATCCCCCAGCTGTCCCCATAGCCTGTCAGACTTCTATCTCAATCCCCCAGCTGTCCCCATAGCCTGTCCGACTTCTGTCTCAATCCCCCAGCTGTCCCCATAGCCTGTCCTGCTTCTGTCTCAATCCCCCAGCTGTCCCCATAGCCTGTCAGACTTCTGTCTCAATCTCCCAGCTGTCCTGCTTCTGTCTCAATACCCCAGCTGTCCCCTTAGCCTGTCCTGCTTCTGTCTTAATCCCCCAGCTGTCCCCATAGCCTGTCCTGCTTCTATCTCAATCCCCCAGCTGTCCCCATAGCCTGTCCTGCTTCTGTCTCAATACCCCATCTGTCCCCATAGCCTGTCCTGCTTCTGTCTCAATACCCCAACTGTCCCCATAGCCTGTCAGACTTCTGTCTCATTTCCCCAGCTGTCCCCATAGCCTGTCCTGCATTTGTCTCAATCCCCCAGCTGTCCCCATAGCCTGTCCTACTTCTTTCTCATTTCCCCATCTGTCCCCATAGCCTGTCCTGCTTCTGTCTCAATCCCCCAGTTGTCTCCATAGCCTGTCAGACTTCTGTCTCATTTCCCCAGCTGTCCCCATAGCCTGTCCTGCTTCTGTCTCAATCCCCCAGCTGTCCCCATAACCTGTCCTGCTTCTGTCTCAATACACCAGCTGTCCCCATAGCCTGTCCTGCGTCTGTCTCATTTCCCCAACCCTCCCCATAGCCTGTCCGACTTCTGTCTCAAACCCCCAGCTGTCCCCACAATCTGTCCTGTTTCTGTCTCAATACACCAGCTGTCCCCATAGCCTGTCCTGCTTCTGTCTCAATCCCCCAGCTGTCCCATAGCCTGTCCGACTTCTGTCTCAATCCCCCAGCTGTCCCCACAGCCTGTCAGACTTCTGTCTCAATCCCCCAGCTGCCCCCATAGCCTGCCTGACTTCTGTCTCAATCCCCCAGCTGTCCCCACAGCCTGTCAGACTTCTGTCTCAATCCCCCAGCTGTCCCCATAGCCTGTCAGACTTCTATCTCAATCCCCCAGCTGTCCCCATAGCCTGTCCGACTTCTGTCTCAATCCCCCAGCTGTCCCCATAGCCTGTCCTGCTTCTGTCTCAATCCCCCAGCTGTCCCCATAGCCTGTCAGACTTCTGTCTCAATCGCCCAGCTGTCCTGCTTCTGTCTCAATACCCCATCTGTCCCCATAGCCTGTCAGACTTCTGTCTCATTTCCCCAGCTGTCCCCATAGCCTGTCCTGCATTTGTCTCAATCCCCCAGCTGTCCCCATAGCCTGTCCTACTTCTTTCTCATTTCCCCATCTGTCCCCATAGCCTGTCCTGCTTCTGTCTCAATCCCCCAGTTGTCTCCATAGCCTGTCAGACTTCTGTCTCATTTCCCCAGCTGTCCCCATAGCCTGTCCTGCTTCTGTCTCAATCCCCCAGCTGTCCCCATAACCTGTCCTGCTTCTGTCTCAATACACCAGCTGTCCCCATAGCCTGTCCTGCGTCTGTCTCATTTCCCCAACCCTCCCCATAGCCTGTCCGACTTCTGTCTCAAACCCCCAGCTGTCCCCACAATCTGTCCTGTTTCTGTCTCAATACACCAGCTGTCCCCATAGCCTGTCCTGCTTCTGTCTCAATCCCCCAGCTGTCCCATAGCCTGTCCGACTTCTGTCTCAATCCCCCAGCTGTCCCCACAGCCTGTCAGACTTCTGTCTCAATCCCCCAGCTGCCCCCATAGCCTGCCTGACTTCTGTCTCAATCCCCCAGCTGTCCCCACAGCCTGTCAGACTTCTGTCTCAATCCCCCAGCTGTCCCCATAGCCTGTCAGACTTCTATCTCAATCCCCCAGCTGTCCCCATAGCCTGTCCGACTTCTGTCTCAATCCCCCAGCTGTCCCCATAGCCTGTCCTAGTTCTGTCTCAATCCCCCAGCTGTCCCCATAGCCTGTCAGACTTCTGTCTCAATCGCCCAGCTGTCCTGCTTCTGTCTCAATACCCCAGCTGTCCCCATAGCCTGTCCTGCTTCTGTCTCAATCCCCCAGCTGTCCCCATAGCCTGTCCTGCTTCTATCTCAATCCCCCAGCTGTCCCCGTAGCCTGTCCTGCTTCTGTCTCAATACCCCATCTGTCCCCATAGCCTGTCCGACTTCTGTCTCAATCCCCCAGCTGTCCCCATAATCCCCCAGCTGTCCCCATAGCCTGTCCTGCTTCTGTCTCAATACCCCATCTGTCCCCATAGCCTGTCCGACTTCTGTCTCAATCCTCCAGCTGTCCCCATAGCCTGTCCGACTTCTGTCTCAATCCCCCAGCTGTCCCCACAGCCTGTCCGACTTCTGTCTCAATCCCCCAGCTGTCCCCACAGCCTGTCCGACTTCTGTCTCAATCACCCAGCTGTCCCCACAGCCTGTCAGACTTCTATCTCAATCCCCCAGCTGTCCCCACAGCCTGTCCGACTTCTGTCTCAATCCCCCAGCTGTCCCCACAGCCTGTCAGACTTCTATCTCAATCCCCCAGCTGTCCCCACAGCCTGTCCGACTTCTGTCTCAATCCCCCAGCTGTCCCCACAGCCTGTCCGACTTCTGTCTCAATCACCCAGCTGTCCCCACAGCCTGTCAGACTTCTGTCTCAATACCCCAGCTGTCCCCACAGCCTGTCAGACTTCTATCTCAATCCCCCAGCTGTCCCCATAGCCTGTCCTGCTTCTATCTCAATCCCCCATCTGTCCCCATAGCCTGTCCTGCTTCTGTCTCAATCCCCCAGCTGTCCTGCTTCTGTCTCAATCACCCAGCTGTCCCCACAGCCTGTCAGACTTCTGTCTCAATCCCCCAGCTGTCCCCACAGCCTGTCAGACTTCTATCTCAATCCCCCAGCTGTCCCCACAGCCTGTCCGACTTCTGTCTCAATCCCCCAGCTGTCCCCACAGCCTGTCCGACTTCTGTCTCAATCACCCAGCTGTCCCCACAGCCTGTCAGACTTCTGTCTCAATACCCCAGCTGTCCCCACAGCCTGTCAGACTTCTATCTCAATCCCCCAGCTGTCCCCATAGCCTGTCCTGCTTCTATCTCAATCCCCCATCTGTCCCCATAGCCTGTCCTGCTTCTGTCTCAATACCCCATCTGTCCCCATAGCCTTTCAGACTTCTGTCTCATTTTCCCAGCTGTCCGCATAGCCTGTCCTGCATTTGTCTCAATCCCCCAGCTGTCCCCATAGCCTGTCCTACTTCTTTCTCATTTCCCCATCTGTCCCCATAGCCTGTCCTGCTTCTGTCTCAATCCCCCAGTTGTCTCCATAGCCTGTCAGACTTCTGTCTCATTTCCCCAGCTGTCCCCATAGCCTGTCCTGCTTCTGTCTCAATCCCCCAGCTGTCCCCATAGCTTGTCCTGCTTCTGTCTCAATCACCCAGCTGTCCCCATAGCCTGTCCTGATTCTGTCTCATTTCCCCAGCTGTCCCCATAGCCTGTCCGACTTCTGTCTCAAACCCCCAGCTGTACCCACAGCCTGTCCTGTTTCTGTCTCAATACACCAGCTGTCCCCATAGCCTGTCCTGCTTCTGTCTCAATCCCCCAGCTGTCCCCATAGCCTGTCCGACTTCTGTCTCAATCCCCAAGCTGTCCCCATAGCCTGTCCGACTTCTGTCTCAATCCCCCAGCTGTCCCCACAGCCTGTCAGACTTCTATCTCAATCCCCCAGCCGTCCCCACAGCCTGTCCGACTAATGTCTCAATCCCCCAGCTGTCCCCATAGCCTGTCAGACTTCTGTCTCAATCCCCCAGCTGTCCTGCTTCTGTCTCAATACCCCAGCTGTCCCCATAGCCTGTCCTGCTTCTGTCTCAATCCCCCAGTTGTCCCCACAGCCTGTCCGACTTCTGTCTCAATCCCCCAGCTGTCCCCACAGCCTGTCAGACTTCTGTCTCAATCCCCCAGCTGTCCCCATAGCCTGTCAGACTTCTGTCTCATTTCCCCAGCTGTCCCCATAGCCTGTCCTGCTTTTGTCTCAATCCCCCAGCTGTCCCCATAGCCTGTCCTGCTTCTGTCTCAATCCCCCAGCTGTCCCCATAGCCTGTCAGACTTCTGTCTCAATCCCCCAGCTGTCCCCACAGCCTGTCCTGCTTCTGTCTCAATACCCCAGCTGTCCCCATAGCCTGTCCTGCTTCTGTCTCAATCCCCAGCTGTCCCCATAGCCTGTCCTGCTTCTATCTCAATCCCCCAGCTGTCCCCATAGCCTGTCCTGCTTCTGTCTCAATACCCCATCTGTCCCCATAGCCTGTCCTGCTTCTGTCTCAATACCCCATCTGTCCCCATAGCCTGTCAGACTTCTGTCTCATTTTCCCAGCTGTCCGCATAGCCTGTCCTGCATTTGTCTCAATCCCCCAGCTGTCCCCATAGCCTGTCCTACTTCTTTCTCATTTCCCCATCTGTCCCCATAGCCTGTCCTGCTTCTGTCTCAATCCCCCAGCTGTCCCATAGCCTGTCCGACTTCTGTCTCAATCCCCCAGCTGTCCCCACAGCCTGTCAGACTTCTGTCTCAATCCCCCAGCTGCCCCCATAGCCTGCCTGACTTCTGTCTCAATCCCCCAGCTGTCCCCACAGCCTGTCAGACTTCTGTCTCAATCCCCCAGCTGTCCCCATAGCCTGTCAGACTTCTATCTCAATCCCCCAGCTGTCCCCATAGCCTGTCCGACTTCTGTCTCAATCCCCCAGCTGTCCCCATAGCCTGTCCTGCTTCTGTCTCAATCCCCCAGCTGTCCCCATAGCCTGTCAGACTTCTGTCTCAATCGCCCAGCTGTCCTGCTTCTGTCTCAATACCCCAGCTGTCCCCATAGCCTGTCCTGCTTCTGTCTCAATCCCCCAGCTGTCCCCATAGCCTGTCCTGCTTCTATCTCAATCCCCCAGCTGTCCCCGTAGCCTGTCCTGCTTCTGTCTCAATACCCCATCTGTCCCCATAGCCTGTCCGACTTCTGTCTCAATCCCCCAGCTGTCCCCATAGCCTGTCCTGCTTCTATCTCAATCCCCCAGCTGTCCCCATAGCCTGTCCTGCTTCTGTCTCAATACCCCATCTGTCCCCATAGCCTGTCCGACTTCTGTCTCAATCCTCCAGCTGTCCCCATAGCCTGTCCGACTTCTGTCTCAATCCCCCAGCTGTCCCCACAGCCTGTCCGACTTCTGTCTCAATCCCCCAGCTGTCCCCACAGCCTGTCCGACTTCTGTCGCAATCACCCAGCTGTCCCCACAGCCTGTCAGACTTCTATCTCAATCCCCCAGCTGTCCCCACAGCCTGTCCGACTTCTGTCTCAATCCCCCAGCTGTCCCCACAGCCTGTCAGACTTCTGTCTCAATCCCCCAGCTGTCCTGCTTCTGTCTCAATCACCCAGCTGTCCCCACAGCCTGTCAGACTTCTGTCTCAAACCCCCAGCTGTCCCCACAGCCTGTCAGACTTCTATCTCAATCCCCCAGCTGTCCCCACAGCCTGTCCGACTTCTGTCTCAATCCCCCAGCTGTCCCCACAGCCTGTCCGACTTCTGTCTCAATCACCCAGCTGTCCCCACAGCCTGTCAGACTTCTGTCTCAATACCCCAGCTGTCCCCACAGCCTGTCAGACTTCTATCTCAATCCCCCAGCTGTCCCCATAGCCTGTCCTGCTTCTATCTCAATCCCCCATCTGTCCCCATAGCCTGTCCTGCTTCTGTCTCAATACCCCATCTGTCCCCATAGCCTTTCAGACGTCTGTCTCATTTTCCCAGCTGTCCGCATAGCCTGTCCTGCATTTGTCTCAATCCCCCAGCTGTCCCCATAGCCTGTCCTACTTCTTTCTCATTTCCCCATCTGTCCCCATAGCCTGTCCTGCTTCTGTCTCAATCCCCCAGTTGTCTCCATAGCCTGTCAGACTTCTGTCTCATTTCCCCAGCTGTCCCCATAGCCTGTCCTGCTTCTGTCTCAATCCCCCAGCTGTCCCCATAGCCTGTCCTGCTTCTGTCTCAATCACCCAGCTGTCCCCATAGCCTGTCCTGCTTCTGTCTCATTTCCCCAGCTGTCCCCATAGCCTGTCCGACTTCTGTCTCAAACCCCCAGCTGTACCCACAGCCTGTCCTGTTTCTGTCTCAATACACCAGCTGTCCCCATAGCCTGTCCTGCTTCTGTCTCAATCCCCCCGCTGTCCCCATAGCCTGTCCTACTTCTTTCTCATTTCCCTATCTGTCCCCATAGCCTGTCCTGCTTCTGTCTCAATCCCCCAGTTGTCTCCATAGCCTGTCAGACTTCTGTCTCATTTCCCCAGCTGTCCCCATAGCCTGTCCTGCTTCTGTCTCAATCCCCCAGCTGTCCCCATAGCCTGTCCTGCTTCTGTCTCAATACACCAGCTGTCCCCATAGCCTGTCCTGCTTCTGTATCATTTCCCCAACTCTCCCCATAGCCTGTCCGACTTCTGTCTCAAACCCCCAGCTGTCCCCACAATCTGTCCTGTTTCTGTCTCAATACACCAG
The DNA here is from genome assembly GCF_013265735.2 of Oncorhynchus mykiss. NCBI lineage: Eukaryota > Metazoa > Chordata > Actinopteri > Salmoniformes > Salmonidae > Oncorhynchus > Oncorhynchus mykiss. Next base: position 6,553,676 of record NC_048587.1, on the reverse strand, counting down.
CTGTCCCCATAGCCTGTCCTGCTTCTGTCTCAATCCCCCAGCTGTCCCCGTAGCCTGTCCGACTTCTGTCTCAATCCCCCAGCTGTCCCCATAGCCTGTCAGACTTCTGTCTCAATCCCCCAGCTGTCCCAACAGCCTGTCAGACTTCTGTCTCAATCCCACAGCTGTCCCCATAGCCTGTCAGACTTCTATCTCAATCCGCCAGCTGTCCCCATAGCCTGTCCGACTTCTGTCTCAATCCCCCAGCTGTCCCCACAGCCTGTCAGACTTCTGTCTCAATCCCCCAGCTGCCCCCATAGCCTGTCCTGCTTCTATCTCAATCCCCCAGCTGTCCCCATAGCCTGTCCTGCTTCTGTCTCAATCCCCCAGCTGTCCCCACAGCCTGTCCTGCTTCTGTCTCAATACCCCAGCTGTCCCCATAGCCTGTCCTGCTTCTGTCTCAATCCCCCAGCTGTCCCCATAGCCTGTCCTGCTTCTATGTCAATCCCCCAGCTGTCCCAAAAGCCTGTCCTGCTTCTGTATCAATACCCCATCTGTCCCCATAGCCTGTCCTGCTTCTGTCTCAATACCCCATCTGTCCCCATAGCCTGTCAGACTTCTGTCTCATTTCCCCAGCTGTCCCCATATCCTGTCCTGCATTTGTCTCAATCCCCCAGCTGTCCCCATAGCCTGTCCTACTTCTTTCTCATTTCCCCATCTGTCCCCATAGCCTGTCCTGCTTCTGTCTCAAACCCCCAACTGTCCCCACAGTCTGTCCTGTTTCTGTCTCAATACACCAGCTGTCCCCATAGCCTGTCCTGCTTCTGTCTCAATCCCCCAGCTGTCCCCATAGCCTGTCCGACTTCTGTCTCAATCCCCCAGCTGTCCCCACAGCCTGTCCGACTTCTGTCTCAATCCCCCAGCTGTCCCCATAGCCTGTCCGACTTCTGTCTCAATCCCCCAGCTGTCCCCATAGCCTGTCAGACTTCTATCTCAATCCCCCAGCTGTCCCCATAGCCTGTCCAACTTCTGTCTCAATCCCCCAGCTGTCCCCATAGCCTGTCCTGCTTCTGTCTCAATCCCCCAGCTGCCCCCATAGCCTGTCAGACTTCTGTCTCAATCCCCCAGCTGTCCTGCTTCTGTCTCAATACCCCAGCTGTCCCCATAGCCTGTCCTGCTTCTGTCTTAATCCCCCAGCTGTCCCCATAGCCTGTCCTGCTTCTATCTCAATCCCCCAGCTGTCCCCATAGCCTGTCCTGCTTCTGTCTCAATACCCCATCTGTCCCCATAGCCTGTCCTGCTTCTGTCTCAATACCCCATCTGTCCCCATAGCCTGTCAGACTTCTGTCTCATTTCCCCAGCTGTCCCCATAGCCTGTCCTGCATTTGTCTCAATCCCCCCGCTGTCCCCATAGCCTGTCCTACTTCTTTCTCATTTCCCTATCTGTCCCCATAGCCTGTCCTGCTTCTGTCTCAATCCCCCAGTTGTCTCCATAGCCTGTCAGACTTCTGTCTCATTTCCCCAGCTGTCCCCATAGCCTGTCCTGCTTATGTCTCAATCCCCCAGCTGTCCCCATAGCCTGTCCTGCTTCTGTCTCAATACACCAGCTGTCCCCATAGCCTGTCCTGCTTCTGTATCATTTCCCCAACTCTCCCCATAGCCTGTCCGACTTCTGTCTCAAACCCCCAGCTGTCCCCACAATCTGTCCTGTTTCTGTCTCAATACACCAGCTGTCCCCATAGCCTGTCCTGCTTCTGTCTCAATCCCCCAGCTGTCCCCGTAGCCTGTCCGACTTCTGTCTCAATCCCCCAGCTGTCCCCATAGCCTGTCAGACTTCTGTCTCAATCCCCCATCTGTCCCCATAGCCTGTCAGACTTCTGTCTCATTTCCCCAGCTGTCCCCATAGCCTGTCCTGCTTTTGTCTCAATCCCCCAGCTGTCCCCATAGCCTGTCCTGCTTCTGTCTCAATCCCCCAGCTGTCCCCATAGCCTGTCAGACTTCTGTCTCATTTCCCCAGCTGTCCCCATAGCCTGATCTGCATTTGTCTCAATCCACCAGCTGTCCCCATAGCCTGTCCTACTTCTTTCTCATTTCCCCTTCTGTCCCCATAGCCTGTCCTGCTTCTATCTCAATCCCCCAACTGTCCCCATAGCCTGTCCTGTTTAGGTCTCAAAACCCCATCTGTCTCCATAGCCTGTCAGACTTCTGTCTCATTTCCCCAGCTGTCCCCATAGCCTATCCGACTTCTGTCTTAATCCCCCAGCTGTACCCATAGCCTGCCCGACTTCTGTCTCAATCCCCCAGCTGTCCCCATAGCCTGTCCGACTTCTGTCTCAATCCCCCAGCTGTCCCCACAGCCTGTCAGACTTCTATCTCAATCCCCCAGCTGTCTCCACAGCCTGTCCGACTTCTGTCTCAATCCCCCAGCTGTCCCCATAGCCTGTCAGACTTCTATCTCAATCCCCCAGCTGTCCCCATAGCCTGTCCGACTTCTGTCTCAATCCCCCAGCTGTCCCCATAGCCTGTCCTGCTTCTGTCTCAATCCCCCAGCTGTCCCCATATTCTGTCAGACTTCTGTCTCAATCGCCCAGCTGTCCTGCTTCTGTCTCAATACCCCAGCTGTCCCCATAGCCTGTCCTGCTTCTGTCTCAATCCCCCAGCAGTCCCCAAAGCCTGTCCTGCTTCTATCTCAATCCCCCAGCTGTCCCCATAGCCTGTCCTGCTTCTGTCTCAATACCCCATCTGTCCCCATAGCCTGTCCGACTTCTGTCTCAATCCCCCAGCCTGTCCCCATAGCCTGTCCTGCTTCTGTCTCAATCCCCCAGATGTCCCCATAGCCTGTCCGACTTCTGTCTCAATCCCCCAGCTGTCCCCATAGCCTGTCCTGCTTCTATCTCAATCCCCCAGCTGTCCCCATAGCCTGTCCTGCTTCTGTCTCAATACCCCATCTGTCCCCATATCCTGTCCGACTTCTGTCTCAATCCCCCAGCTGTCCCCATAGCCTGTCCGACTTCTGTCTCAATCCCCCAGCTGTCCCCACAGCCTGTCAGACTTCTGTCTCAATCCCCCAGCTGTCCCCATAGCCTGTCCGACTTCTGTCTCAATCCCCCAGCTGTCCCCACAGCCTGTCAGACTTCTATCTCAATCCCCCAGCTGTCCCCACAGCCTGTCCGACTTCTGTCTCAATCCCCCAGCTGTCCCCACAGCCTGTCCGAATTCTGTCTCAATCCCCCAGCTGTCCCCACAGCCTGTCAGACTTCTGTCTCAATCCCCCAGCTGTCCCCATAGCCTGTCAGACTTCTATCTCAATCCCCCAGCTGTCCCCACAGCCTGTCCGACTTCTGTCTCAATCCCCCAGCTGTCCCCACAGCCTGTCCGACTTCTGTCTCAATCACCCAGCTGTCCCCACAGCCTGTCAGACTTCTGTCTCAATCCCCCAGCTGTCCCCACAGCCTGTCAGACTTCTATCTCAATCCCCCAGCTGTCCCCATAGCCTGTCCGACTTCTGTCTCAATCCCCCAGCTGTCCCCATAGCCTGTCCTGCTTCTGTCTCAATACCCCATCTGTCCCCATAGCCTGTCAGACTTCTGTCTCATTTCCCCAGCTGTCCCCATAGCCTGTCCTGCATTTGTCTCAATCCCCCCGCTGTCCCCATAGCCTGTCCTACTTCTTTCTCATTTCCCTATCTGTCCCCATAGCCTGTCCTGCTTCTGTCTCAATCCCCCAGTTGTCTCCATAGCCTGTCAGACTTCTGTCTCATTTCCCCAGCTGTCCCCATAGCCTGTCCTGCTTATGTCTCAATCCCCCAGCTGTCCCCATAGCCTGTCCTGCTTCTGTCTCAATACACCAGCTGTCCCCATAGCCTGTCCTGCTTCTGTATCATTTCGCCAACTCTCCCCATAGCCTGTCCGACTTCTGTCTCAAACCCCCAGCTGTCCCCACAATCTGTCCTGTTTCTGTCTCAATACACCAGCTGTCCCCATAGCCTGTCCTGCTTCTGTCTCAATCCCCCAGCTGTCCCCGTAGCCTGTCCGACTTCTGTCTCAATCCCCCAGCTGTCCCCATAGCCTGTCAGACTTCTGTCTCAATTCCCCATCTGTCCCCATAGCCTGTCAGACTTCTGTCTCATTTCCCCAGCTGTCCCCATAGCCTGTCCTGCTTTTGTCTCAATCCCCCAGCTGTCCCCATAGCCTGTCCTGCTTCTGTCTCAATCCCCCAGCTGTCCCCATAGCCTGTCAGACTTCTGTCTCATTTCCCCAGCTGTCCCCATAGCCTGATCTGCATTTGTCTCAATCCACCAGCTGTCCCCATAGCCTGTCCTACTTCTTTCTCATTTCCCCTTCTGTCCCCATAGCCTGTCCTGCTTCTATCTCAATCCCCCAACTGTCCCCATAGCCTGTCCTGTTTAGGTCTCAATACCCCATCTGTCTCCATAGCCTGTCAGACTTCTGTCTCATTTCCCCAGCTGTCCCCATAGCCTATCCGACTTCTGTCTTAATCCCCCAGCTGTCCCCATAGCCTGCCCGACTTCTGTCTCAATCCCCCAGCTGTCCCCATAGCCTGTCCGACTTCTGTCTCAATCCCCCAGCTGTCCCCACAGCCTGTCAGACTTCTATCTCAATCCCCCAGCTGTCTCCACAGCCTGTCCGACTTCTGTCTCAATCCCCCAGCTGTCCCCATAGCCTGTCCTGCTTCTGTCTCAATCGCCCAGCTGTCCTGCTTCTGTCTCAATACCCCAGCTGTCCCCATAGCCTGTCCTGCTTCTGTCTCAATCCCCCAGCAGTCCCCAAAGCCTGTCCTGCTTCTATCTCAATCCCCCAGCTGTCCCCATAGCCTGTCCTGCTTCTGTCTCAATACCCCATCTGTCCCCATAGCCTGTCCGACTTCTGTCTCAATCCCCCAGCCTGTCCCCATAGCCTGTCCTGCTTCTGTCTCAATCCCCCAGATGTCCCCATAGCCTGTCCGACTTCTGTCTCAATCCCCCAGCTGTCCCCATAGCCTGTCCTGCTTCTATCTCAATCCCCCAGCTGTCCCCATAGCCTGTCCTGCTTCTGTCTCAATACCCCATCTGTCCCCATATCCTGTCCGACTTCTGTCTCAATCCCCCAGCTGTCCCCATAGCCTGTCCGACTTCTGTCTCAATCCCCCAGCTGTCCCCACAGCCTGTCAGACTTCTGTCTCAATCCCCCAGCTGTCCCCGTAGCCTGTCCGACTTCTGTCTCAATCCCCCAGCTGTCCCCACAGCCTGTCAGACTTCTGTCTCAATCCCCCAGCTGTCCCCACAGCCTGTCAGACTTCTGTCTCAATCCCCCAGCTGTCCCCAAAGCCTGTCAGACTTCTATCTCAATCCCCCAGCTGTCCCCACAGCCTGTCCGACTTCTGTCTCAATCCCCCAGCTGTCCCCACAGCCTGTCCGACTTCTGTCTCAATCACCCAGCTGTCCCCACAGCCTGTCAGACTTCTGTCTCAATCCCCCAGCTGTCCCCACAGCCTGTCAGACTTCTATCTCAATCCCCCAGCTGTCCCCATAGACTGTCCGACTTCTGTCTCAATCCCCCAGCTGTCCCCATAGCCTGTCCTGCTTCTGTCTCAATCCCCCAGCTGTCCCCATAGCCTGTCAGACTTCTGTCTCAATCCCCCAGCTGTCCTGCTTCTGTCTCAATACCCCAGCTGTCCCAATAGCCTGTCCTGCTTCTATCTCAATCCCCCAGCTGTCCCCATAGCCTGTCCTGCTTCTGTCTCAATACCCCATCTGTCCCCATAGCCTGTCCTGCTTCTGTCTCAATACCCCATCTGTCCCCATAGCCTGTCAGACTTCTGTCTCATTCCCCAGCTGTCCCCATAGCCTGTCCTGCATTTGTCTCAAACCCCCAGCTGTCCCCACAGCCTGTCCTGCTTCTGTCTCAATACACCAGCTGTCCCCATAGCCTGTCCTGCTTCTGTCTCAATTCCCCAGCTGTCCCACAGCCTGTCCGACTTCTGTCTCAATCCCCCAGCTGTCCCCATAGCCTGTCAGACTTCTATCTCAATCCCCCAGCTGTCCCCATAGCCTGTCCTGCTTCTGTCTCAATCCCCCAGCTGTCCCCATAGTCTGTCAGACTTCTGTCTCAATCCCCCAGCTGTCCTGCTTCTGTCTCAATTCCCCAGCTGTCCCACAGCCTGTCCGACTTCTGTCTCAATACCCCATCTGTCCCCATAGCCTGTCCGACTTCTGTCTCAATCCCCCAGCCTGTCCCCATAGCCTGTCCTGCTTCTGTCTCAATCCCCCAGATGTCCCCATAGCCTGTCCTGCTTCTGTCTCAATCCCCCAGCTGTCCCCATAGCCTGTCCGACTTCTGTCTCAAACCCCCAGCTGTCCCCACAGCCTGTCCTGTTTCTGTCTCAATACACCAGCTGTCCCCATAGCCTGTCCTGCTTCTGTCTCAATACCCCATCTGTCCCCATAGCCTGTCCTGCTTCTGTCTCAATACCCCATCTGTCCCCATAGCCTGTCAGAATTCTGTCTCATTTCCCCAGCTGTCCCCATAGTCTGTCCTGCATTTGTCTCAATCCTCCAGCTGTCCCCATAGCCTGTCCTACTTCTTTCTCATTTCCCCTTCTGTCCCCATAGCCTGTCCTGCTTCTGTCTCAATCCCCCAGTTGTCTCCATAGCCTGTCAGACTTCTGTCTCATTTCCCCAGCTGTCCCCATAGCCTGTCCGACTTCTGTCTCAAACCCCCAGCTGTCCCCACAGCCTGTCCTGCTTCTGTCTCATTTCCCCAGCTGTCCCCATAGCCTGTCCGACTTCTGTCTCAAACCCCCAGCTGTCCCCACAGCCTGTCCTGCTTCTGTCTCAATACACCAGCTGTCCCCATAGCCTGTCCTGCTTCTGTCTCAATCCCCAGCTGTCCCCATAGCCTGTCCGACTTCTGTCTCAAACCCCCAGCTGTCCCCATAGCCTGTCCGACTTCTGTCTTAATCTCCCAGCTGTCCCCACAGCCTGTCCGACTTCTGTCTCAATGCCCCAGCTGTCCCCATAGCCTGTCAGACTTCTGTCTCAATCCCCCAGCTGTCCCCACAGCCTGTCAGACTTCTGTCTCAATCCCCCAGCTGTCCCCATAGCCTGTCAGACTTCTATCTCAATCCGCCAGCTGTCCCCATAGCCTGTCCGACTTCTGTCTCAATCCCCCAGCTATCCCCACAGCCTGTCAGACTTCTGTATCAATCCCCCAGCTGTCCCCATAGCCTGTCCTGCTTCTATCTCAATCCCCCAGCTGTCCCCATAGCCTGTCCTGCTTCTGTCTCAATACCCCATCTGTCCCCATAGCCTGTCCTGCTTCTGTCTCAATACCCCATCTGTCCCCATAGCCTGTCAGACTTCTGTCTCATTTCCCCAGCTGTCCCCATAGCCTGTCCTGCTTTTGTCTCAATCCCCCAGCTGTCCCCATAGCCTGTCCTGCTTCTGTCTCAATCCCCCAGCTGTCCCCATAGCCTGTCCTGCTTCTGTCTCAATCCCCCAGCTGTCCCCATAGCCTGTCCTGCTTCTGTCTCAATACACCAGCTGTCCCCATAGCCTGTCCTACTTCTTTCTCATTTCCCCTTCTGTCCCCATAGCCTGTCCTGCTTCTGTCTCAATCTCCCAGTTGTCTCCATAGCCTGTCAGACTTCTGTCTCATTTCCCAAGCTGTCCCCATAGCCTGTCCGACTTCTGTCTCAAACCCCGAGCTGTCCCCACAGCCTGTCCTGTATCTGTCTCAATACACCAGCTGTCCCCATAGCCTGTCCTGCTTCTGTCTCAATCCCCCAGCTGTCCCCATAGCCTGTCCGACTTCTGTCTCAATGCCCCAGCTGTCCCCATAGCCTGTCAGACTTCTGTCTCAATCCCCAAGCTGTCCCCACAGCCTGTCAGACTTCTGTCTCAATCCCCAGCTGTCCCCATAGCCTGTCAGACTTCTATCTCAATCCCCAGCTGTCCCCATAGCCTGTCAGACTTCTATCTCAATCCCCCAGCTGTCCCCACAGCCTGTCAGACTTCTGTCTCAATCCCCCAGCTGCCCCCATAGCCTGTCCTGCTTCTATCTCAATCCCCCAGCTGTCCCCATAGCCTGTCCTGCTTCTGTCTCAATACCCCATCTGTCCCCATAGCCTGTCCTGCTTCTGTCTCAATCCCCCAGCTGTCCCCATAGTCTGTCAGACTTCTGTCTCAATCCCCCAGCTGTCCCCACAGCCTGTCCTGCTTCTATCTCAATCCCCCAACTGTCCCCATCGCCTGTCCTGCTTCTGTCTCAATACCCCGTCTGTCCCCATAGCCTGTCCTGCTTCTGTCTCAATACCCCATCTGTCCCCATAGCCTGTCAGACTTCTGTCTCATTTCCCCAGCTGTCCCCATAGTCTGTCCTGCATTTGTCTCAATCCCCCAGTTGTCCCCATAGCCTGTCCTACTTCTTTCTCATTTCCCCTTCTGTCCCCATAGCCTGTCCTGCTTCTGTCTCAATCCCCCAGTTGTCTCCATAGCCTGTCAGACTTCTGTCTCAATCCCCCAGCTATCCCCACAGCCTGTCAGACTTCTGTATCAATCCCCCAGCTGTCCCCATAGCCTGTCCTGCTTCTATCTCAATCCCCCAGCTGTCCCCATAGCCTGTCCTGCTTCTGTCTCAATACCCCATCTGTCCCCATAGCCTGTCCTGCTTCTGTCTCAATACCCCATCTGTCCCCATAGCCTGTCAGACTTCTGTCTCATTTCCCCAGCTGTCCCCATAGCCTGTCCTGCTTTTGTCTCAATCCCCCAGCTGTCCCCACAGCCTGTCCTGCTTCTGTCTCATTTCCCCAGCTGTCCCCATAGCCTGTCCGACTTCTGTCTCAAACCCCCAGCTGTCCCCACAGCCTGTCCTGTATCTGTCTCAATACACCAGCTGTCCCCATAGCCTGTCCTGCTTCTGTCTCAATCCCCCAGCTGTCCCCATAGCCTGTCCGACTTCTGTCTCAATGCCCCAGCTGTCCCCATAGCCTGTCAGACTTCTGTCTCAATCCCCAAGCTGTCCCCACAGCCTGTCAGACTTCTGTCTCAATCCCCAGCTGTCCCCATAGCCTGTCAGACTTCTGTCTCAATCCCCCAGCTGTCCCCACAGCCTGTCAGACTTCTGTCTCATTTCCCCAGCTGTCCCCATAGTCTGTCCTGCATTTGTCTCAATCCCCCAGCTGTCCCCATAGCCTGTCCTACTTCTTTCTCATTTCCCCTTCTGTCCCCATAGCCTGTCCTGCTTCTGTCTCAATCCCCCAGTTGTCTCCATAGCCTGTCAGACTTCTGTCTCATTTCCCCAGCTGTCCCCATAGCCTGTCCGACTTCTGTCTCAAACCCCCAGCTGTCCCCACAGCCTGTCCTGCTTCTGTCTCATTTCCGCAGCTGTCCCCATAGCCTGTCCGACTTCTGTCTCAAACCCCCAGCTGTCCCCACAGCCTGTCCTGCTTCTGTCTCAATACACCAGCTGTCCCCATAGCCTGTCCTGCTTCTGTCTCAATCCCCCAGCTGTCCCCATAGCCTGTCCGACTTCTGTCTCAAACCCCCAGCTGTCCCCATAGCCTGTCCGACTTCTGTCTCAATCTCCCAGCTGTCCCCACAGCCTGTCCGACTTCTGTCTCAATCCCCCAGCTGTCCCCATAGCCTGTCCGACTTCTGTCTCAATCCCCCAGCTGTCCCCATAGCCTGTCCGACTTCTGTCTCAATCCCCCAGCTGTCCCCACAGCCTGTCAGACTTCTATCTCAATCCCCCAGCTGTCCCCACAGCCTGTCCGACTTCTGTCTCAATCCCCCAGCTGTCCCCACAGCCTGTCAGACTTCTGTCTCAATCCCCCAGCTGTCCCCATAGCCTGTCCTGCTTCTGTCTCAATCCCCCAGCTGTCCCCATAGCCTGTCAGACTTCTGTCTCAATCCCCCAGCTGTCCCCACAGCCTGTCCTGCTTCTATCTCAATCCCCCAACTGTCCCCATCGCCTGTCCTGCTTCTGTCTCAATACCCCATCTGTCCCCATAGCCTGTCCTGCTTCTGTCTCAATACCCCATCTGTCCCCATAGCTTGTCAGACTTCTGTCTCATTTCCCCAGCTGTCCCCATAGTCTGTCCTGCATTTGTCTCAATCCCCCAGCTGTCCCCATAGCCTGTCCTACTTCTTTCTCATTTCCCCTTCTGTCCCCATAGCCTGTCCTGCTTCTGTCTCAATCCCCCAGTTGTCTCCATAGCCTGTCAGACTTCTGTCTCATTTCCCCAGCTGTCCCCATAGCCTGTCCGACTTCTGTCTCAAACCCCCAGCTGTCCCCACAGCCTGTCCTGCTTCTTTCTCAATACACCAGCTGTCCCCATAGCCTGTCCTGCTTCTGTCTCAATCCCCCAGCTGTCCCCATAGCCTGTCCGACTTCTGTCTCAAACCCCCAGCTGTCCCCATAGCCTGTCCGACTTCTGTCTCAATCTCCCAGCTGTCCCCACAGCCTGTCCGACTTCTGTCTCAATCCCTCAGCTGTCCCCATAGCCTGTCCGACTTCTGTCTCAATCCCCCAGCTGTCCCCATAGCCTGTCCGACTTCTGTCTCAATCCCCCAGCTGTCCCCACAGCCTGTCCGACTTCTGTCTCAATCACCCAGCTGTCCCCATAGCCTGTCCGACTTCTGTCTCAATCCCCCAGCTGTCCCCATAGCCTGTCCGACTTCTGTCTCAATCCCCCAGCTGTCCCCACAGCCTGTCAGACTTCTATCTCAATCCCCCAGCTGTCCCCACAGCCTGTCCGACTTCTGTCTCAATACCCCAGCTGTTCCCACAGCCTGTCAGACTTCTGTCTCAATCCCCCAGCTGTCCCCATAGCCTGTCCTACTTCTTTCTCATTTCCCCTTCTGTCCCCATAGCCTGTCCTGCTTCTGTCTCAATCCCCCAGTTGTCTCCATAGCCTGTCAGACTTCTGTCTCATTTCCCCAGCTGTCCCCATAGCCTGTCCGACTTCTGTCTCAAACCCCCAGCTGTCCCCACAGCCTGTCCTGCTTCTGTCTCATTTCCGCAGCTGTCCCCATAGCCTGTCCGACTTCTGTCTCAAACCCCCAGCTGTCCCCACAGCCTGTCCTGCTTCTGTCTCAATACACCAGCTGTCCCCATAGCCTGTCCTGCTTCTGTCTCAATCCCCCAGCTGTCCCCATAGCCTGTCCGACTTCTGTCTCAAACCCCCAGCTGTCCCCATAGCCTGTCCGACTTCTGTCTCAATCTCCCAGCTGTCCCCACAGCCTGTCCGACTTCTGTCTCAATCCCCCAGCTGTCCCCATAGCCTGTCCGACTTCTGTCTCAATCCCCCAGCTGTCCCCATAGCCTGTCCGACTTCTGTCTCAATCCCCCAGCTGTCCCCACAGCCTGTCAGACTTCTATCTCAATCCCCCAGCTGTACCCATCAGCCTGTCCGACTTCTGTCTCAATCCCCCAGCTGTCCCCACAGCCTGTCAGACTTCTGTCTCAATCCCCCAGCTGTCCCCATAGCCTGTCCTGCTTCTGTCTCAATCCCCCAGCTGTCCCCATAGCCTGTCAGACTTCTGTCTCAATCCCCCAGCTGTCCCCACAGCCTGTCCTGCTTCTATCTCAATCCCCCAACTGTTCCCATCGCCTGTCCTGCTTCTGTCTCAATACCCCATCTGTCCCCATAGCCTGTCCTGCTTCTGTCTCAATACCCCATCTGTCCCCATAGCCTGTCAGACTTCTGTCTCATTTCCCCAGCTGTCCCCATAGTCTGTCCTGCATTTGTCTCAATCCCCCAGCTGTCCCCATAGCCTGTCCGACTTCTGTCTCAATCCCCCAGCTGTCCCCATAGCCTGTCCGACTTCTGTCTCAATCCCCAGCTGTCCCCATAGCCTGTCCGACTTCTGTCTCAATCCCCCAGCTGTCCCCACAGCCTGTCAGACTTCTATCTCAATCCCCCAGCTGTCCCCACAGCCTGTCCGACTTCTGTCTCAATCCCCCAGCTGTCCTGCTTCTGTCTCAATACCCCAGCTGTCCCCATAGCCTGTCCTGCTTCTGTCTCAATCCCCCAGCTGTCCCCATAGCCTGTCCTGCTTCTGTCTCAATCCCCCAGCTGTCCCCATAGCCTGTCAGACTTCTGTCTCAATCCCCCAGCTGTCCTGCTTCTGTCTCAATACCCCAGCTGTCCCCATAGCCTGTCCTGCTTCTGTCTCAATCCCCCAGCTGTCCCCATAGCCTGTCCTGCTTCTATCTCAATCCCCCAGCTGTCCCCATAGCCTGTCCTGCTTCTGTCTCAATACCCCATCTGTCCCCATAGCCTGTCCTGCTTCTGTCTCAATACCCCAGCTGTCCCCATAGCCTGTCAGACTTCTGTCTCAATCCCCCAGCTGTCCCCATAGCCTGTCCTACTTCTTTCTCATTTCCCCATCTGTCCCCATAGCCTGTCCTGCTTCTGTCTCAATCCCCCAGTTGTCTCCATAGCCTGTCAGACTTCTGTCTCATTTCCCCAGCTGTCCCCATAGCCTGTCCTGCTTCTGTCTCAATCCCCCAGCTGTCCCCATAGCCTGTCCTGCTTCTGTCTCAATACACCAGCTGTCCCCATAGCCTGTCCTGCTTCTGTCTCATTTCCCCAGCTGTCCCCATAGCCTGTCCGACTTCTGTCTCAATCCCCCAGCTGTCCCCATAGCCTGTCAGACTTCTGTCTCAATCCCCCAGCTGTCCTGCTTCTGTCTCAATACCCCAGCTGTCCCCATAGCCTGTCCTGCTTCTGTCTCAATCCCCAGCTGTCCCCATAGCCTGTCCGACTTCTGTCTCAATCCCCCAGCTGTCCCCACAGCCTGTCAGACTTCTATCTCAATCCCCCAGCTGTCCCCACAGCCTGTCCGACTTCTGTCTCAATCCCCCAGCTGTCCCCATAGCCTGTCCTGCTTCTGTCTCAATCCCCCAGCTGTCCCCATAGCCTGTCAGACTTCTGTCTCAATCCCCCAGCTGTCCTGCTTCTGTCTCAATACCCCAGCTGTCCCCATAGCCTGTCCTGCTTCTGTCTCAATCCCCCAGCTGTCCCCATAGCCTGTCCTGCTTCTATCTCAATCCCCCAGCTGTCCCCATAGCCTGTCCTGCTTCTGTCTCAATACCTCATCTGTCCCCATAGCCTGTCCTGCTTCTGTCTCAATACCCCATCTGTCCCCATAGCCTGTCAGACTTCTGTCTCAATCCCCCAGCTGTCCCCATAGCCTGTCCTACTTCTTTCTCATTTCCCCATCTGTCCCCATAGCCTGTCCTGCTTCAGTCTCAATACCCCAGCTGTCCCCATAGCCTGTCCTGCTTCTGTCTCAATACACCAGCTGTCCCCATAGCCTGTCCTGCTTCTGTCTCATTTCCCCAGCTGTCCCCATAGCCTGTCCGACTTCTGTCTCAATCCCCCAGCTGTCCTGCTTCTGTCTCAATACCCCAGCTGTCCCCATAGCCTGTCCTGCTTCTGTCTCAATCCCCCAGCTGTCCCCATAGCCTGTCCTGCTTCTGTCTCAATCCCCCAGCTGTCCCCATAGCCTGTCCTGCTTCTATCTCAATCCCCCAGCTGTCCCCACAGCCTGTCCTGCTTCTGTCTCAATACCCCATCTGTCCCCATAGCCTGTCCTGCTTCTGTCTCAATACCCCATCTGACCCCATAGCCTGTCAGACTTCTGTCTCAATCCCCCAGCTGTCCCCATAGCCTGTCCTACTTCTTTCTCATTTCCCCATCTGTCCCCATAGCCTGTCCTGCTTCAGTCTCAATCCCCCAGTTGTCTCCATAGCCTGTCAGACTTCTGTCTCATTTCCCCAGCTGTCCCCATAGCCTGTCCTGCTTCTGTCTCAATCCCCCAGCTGTCCCCATAGCCTGTCCTGCTTCTGTCTCAATCCCCCAGCTGTCCCCATAGCCTGTCCGACTTCTGTCTCAAAACCCCCAGCTGTCCCCACAGCCTGTCCGACTTCTGTCTCAATCCCCCAGCTGTCCCCATAGCCAGTCCGACTTCTGTCTCAATCCCCCAGCTGTCCCCATAGCCTTTCCGACTTCTGTCTCAATCCCCCAGCTGTCCCCACAGCCTGTCCGACTTCTGTCTCAATCCCCCAGCTGTCCCCACAGCCTGTCAGACTTCTGTCTCAATCCCCCAGCTGTCGCCATAGCCTGTCAGACTTCTATCTCAATCTGCCAGCTGTACCCATAGCCTGTCCGACTTCTGTCTCAATCCCCCAGCTGTCCCCCAGCCTGTCAGACTTCTGTCTCAAGCCCCCAGCTGTCCCCATAGCCTGTCCTGCTTCTACCTAAATCACACAGCTGTTCCCATAGCCTGTCCTGCTTCTGTCTCAATACCCCATCTGTCCCCATAGCCTGTCCTGCTTCTGTCTCAATACCCCATCTGTCCCCATAGCCTGTCAGACTTCTGTCTCATTTCCCCAGCTGTCCCCATAGCCTGTCCTGCTTTTGTCTCAATCCCCCAGCTGTCCCCATAGCCTGTCCTGCTTCTGTCTCAATCCCCCAGCTGTCCCCATAGCCTGTCAGACTTCTGCCTCAATCCCCCAGCTGTCCCAACAGCCTGTCCTGATTCTATCTCAATACCCCAGCCGTCCCCATAGCCTGTCCTGCTTCTGTCTCAATCCCCCAGCTGTCCCCATAGCCTGTCCTGCTTCTGTCTCAATCCCCCAGCTGTCCCCATAGCCTGTCCGACTTCTGTCTCAATCCCCCAGCTGTCCCCATAGCCTGTCCGACTTCTGTCTCAATCACCCAGCTGTCCCCATAGCCTGCCCGACTTCTGTCTCAATCCCCCAGCTGTCCCCACAGCCTGTCAGACTTCTGTCTCAATCCCCCAGCTGTCCCCATAGCCTGTCCGACTTCTATCTCAATCCCCCAGCTGTCCCCATAGCCTGTCCTCCTTCTATCTCAATCCCCCAGCTGTCCCCATAGCCTGTCCTGCTTCTGTCTCAATATCCCATCTGTCCCCATAGCCTGTCCTGCTTCTGTCTCAATACCCCATCTGTCCCCATAGCCTGTCAGACTTCTGTCTCATTTCCCCAGCTGTCCCCATAGCCTGTCCTGCTTCTGTCTCAATACCCCATCTGTCCCCATAGCCTGTCAGACTTCTGTCTCATTTCCCCAGCTGTCCCCATAGCCTGTCCTGCATTTGTCTCAATCCCCCAGTTGTCCCCATAGCCTGTCCTACTTCTTTCTCATTCCCCCATCTGTCCCCATAGCCTGTCCTGCTTCTGTCTCAATCCCCCAGTTGTCTCCATAGCCTGTCAGACTTCTGTCTCATTTCCCCAGCTTTCCCCATAGCCTGTCCTGCTTCTGTCTCAATCCCCCAGCTGTCCCCATAGCCTGTCCTGCTTCTGTCTCAATACACCAGCTGTCCCCATAGCCTGTCCTGCTTCTGTCTCATTTCCCCAGCTGTCCCCATAGCCTGTCCGACTTCTGTCTCAAACCCCCAGCTGTCCCCACAGCCTGTCCTGCTTCTGTCTCAATACACCAGCTGTCCCCATAGCCTGTCCTGCTTCTGTCTCAATCCCCCAGCTGTCCCCATAGCCTGTCCGACTTCTGTCTCAATCCCCCAGCTGTCCCCATAGCCTGTCCGACTTCTGTCTCAATCCCCCAGCTGTCCCCACAGCCTGTCCGACTTCTGTCTCAATCCCTCAGCTGTCCCCATAGCCTGTCCGACTTCTGTCTCAATCCCCCAGCTGACCCTACATTCTGTCCGACTTCTGTCTCAATCCCCCAGCTGTCCCCATAGCCTGTCCGACTTCTGTCTCAATCCCCCAGCTGTCCCCATAGTCTGTCAGACTTCTATCTCAATCCCCCAGCTGTCCCCATAGCCTGTCCGACTTCTGTCTCAATCCCCCAGCTGTCCCCATAGCCTGTCCGACTTCTGTCTCAATCCCCCAGCTGTCCCCATAGCCTGTCCTGCATCTGTCTCAATCCCCCAGCTGTCCCCATAGCCTGTCCTGCTTCTGTCTCAATACACCAGCTGTCCCCATAGCCTGTCCTGCTTCTGTCTCATTTCCCCAGCTGTCCCCATAGCCTGTCCGACTTCTGTCTCAAACCCCCAGCTGTCCCCACAGCCTGTCCTGCTTCTGTCTCAATACACCAGCTGTCCCCATAGCCTGTCCTGCTTCTGTCTCAATCCCCCAGCTGTCCCCATAGCCTGTCCGACTTCTGTCTCAATCCCCCAGCTGTCCCCATAGCCTGTCCGACTTCTGTCTCAATCCCCCAGCTGTCCCCACAGCCTGTCCGACTTCTGTCTCAATCTCTCAGCTGTCCCCACAGCCTGTCCTGCTTCTGTCTCAATACCCCATCTGTCCCCATAGCCTGTCAGACTTCTGTCTCATTTCCCCAGCTGTCCCCATAGCCTGTCCTGCATTTGTCTCAATCCCCCAGTTGTCCCCATAGCCTGTCCTACTTCTTTCTCGTTCCCCCATCTGTCCCCATAGCCTGTCCGTCTTCTGTCTCAATACCCCATCTGTCCCCATAGCCTGTCCTGCTTCTGTCTCAATACCCCATCTGTCCCCATAGCCTGTCAGACTTCTGTCTCATTTCCCCAGCTGTCCCCATAGCCTGTCCTGCTTTTGTCTCAATCCCCCAGCTGTCCCCATAGCCTGTCCTGCTTCTGTCTCAATCCCCCAGCTGTCCCCATAGCCTGTCAGACTTCTGCCTCAATCCCCCAGCTGTCCCAACAGCCTGTCCTGATTCTATCTCAATACCCCAGCTGTCCCCATAGCCTGTCCTGCTTCTGTCTCAATCCCCCAGCTGTCCCCATAGCCTGTCCTGCTTCTGTCTCAATCCCCCAGCTGTCCCCATAGCCTGTCCGACTTCTGTCTCAATCCCCCAGCTGTCCCCATAGCCTGTCCGACTTCTGTCTCAATCCCCCAGCTGTCCCCATAGCCTGTCCGACTACTGTCTCAATCCGCCAGCTGTCCCCACAGCCTGTCAGACTTCTGTCTCAATCCCCCAGCTGTCCCCATAGCCTGTCCAACTTCTATCTCAATCCCCCAGCTGTCCCCATAGCCTGTCCTCCTTCTATCTCAATCCCCCAGCTGTCCCCATAGCCTGTCCTGCATCTGTCTCAATCCCCCAGCTGTCCCCATAGCCTGTCCGACTTCTGTCTCAATCCCCCAGCTGTCCCCATAGCCTGTCCTGCATCTGTCTCAATCCCCCAGCTGTCCCCATAGCCTGTCCTGCTTCTGTCTCAATACACCAGCTGTCCCCATAGCCTGTCCTGCTTCTGTCTCATTTCCCCAGCTGTCCCCATAGCCTGTCCGACTTCTGTCTCAAACCCCCAGCTGTCCCCACAGCCTGTCCTGCTTCTGTCTCAATACACCAGCTGTCCCCATAGCCTGTCCTGCTTCTGTCTCAATCCCCCAGCTGTCCCCATAGCCTGTCCGACTTCTGTCTCAATCCCCCAGCTGTCCCCATAGCCTGTCCGACTTCTGTCTCAATCCCCCAGCTGTCCCCACAGCCTGTCCGACTTCTGTCTCAATCTCTCAGCTGTCCCCACAGCCTGTCCTGCTTCTGTCTCAATACCCCATCTGTCCCCATAGCCTGTCAGACTTCTGTCTCATTTCCCCAGCTGTCCCCATAGCCTGTCCTGCATTTGTCTCAATCCCCCAGTTGTCCCCATAGCCTGTCCTACTTCTTTCTCGTTCCCCCATCTGTCCCCATAGCCTGTCCGTCTTCTGTCTCAATCCCCCAGTTGTCTCCATAGCCTGTCAGACTTCTGTCTCATTTCCCCAGCTTTCCCCATAGCCTGTCCTGCTTCTGTCTCAATCCCCCAGCTGTCCCCACAGCCTGTCCGACTTCTGTCTCAATCTCTCAGCTGTCCCCACAGCCTGTCCGACTTCTGCCTCAATCCCCCAGCTGTCCCCACAGCCTGTCAGACTTCTGTCACAATCCCCCAGCTGTCCCCACAACCTGTTATACTTCTATCTCAATCCCCCAGCTGTCCCCATAGCCTGTCCGACTTCTGTCCCAATCCCCCAGCTGTCCCCATAGCCTGTCCAACTTCTGTCTCAATCCCCCAGCTGTCGCCATAGCCTGTCAGACTTCTATCTCAATCTGCCAGCTGTCCCCATAGCCTGTCCGACTTCTGTCTCAATCCCCCAGCTGTCCCCACAGCCTGTCAGACTTCTGTCTCAAGCCCCCAGCTGCCCCCATAGCCTGTCCTGCTTCTACCTAAATCCCTCAGCTGTTCCCATAGCCTGTCCTGCTTCTGTCTCAATACCCCATCTGTCCCCATAGCCTGTCCTGCTTCTGTCTCAATACCCCATCTGTCCCCATAGCCTGTCAGACTTCTGTCTCATTTCCCCAGCTGTCCCCATAGCCTGTCCTGCTTTTGTCTCAATCCCCCAGCTGTCCCCATAGCCTGTCCTGCTTCTGTCTCAATCCCCCAGCTGTCCCCATAGCCTGTCAGACTTCTGCCTCAATCCCCCAGCTGTCCCAACAGCCTGTCCTGATTCTATCTCAATACCCCAGCTGTCCCCATAGCCTGTCCTGCTTCTGTCTCAATCCCCCAGCTGTCCCCATAGCCTGTCCTGCTTCTGTCTCAATCCCCCAGCTGTCCCCATAGCCTGTCCGACTTCTGTCTCAATCCCCCAGCTGTCCCCATAGCCTGTCCGACTTCTGTCTCAATCCCCCAGCTGTCCCCATAGCCTGTCCGACTTCTGTCTCAATCCGCCAGCTGTCCCCACAGCCTGTCAGACTTCTGTCTCAATCCCCCAGCTGTCCCCATAGCCTGTCCGACTTCTATCTCAATCCCCCAGCTGTCCCCATAGCCTGTCCTCCTTCTATCTCAATCCCCCAGCTGTCCCCATAGCCTGTCCTGCTTCTGTCTCAATATCCCATCTGTCCCCATAGCCTGTCCTGCTTCTGTCTCAATACCCCATCTGTCCCCATAGCCTGTCAGACTTCTGTCTCATTTCCCCAGCTGTCCCCATAGCCTGTCCTGCTTCTGTCTCAATACCTCATCTGTCCCCATAGCCTGTCAGACTTCTGTCTCATTTCCCCAGCTGTCCCCATAGCCTGTCCTGCATTTGTCTCAATCCCCCAGTTGTCCCCATAGCCTGTCCTACTTCTTTCTCATTCCCCCATCTGTCCCCATAGCCTGTCCTGCTTCTGTCTCAATCCCCCAGTTGTCTCCATAGCCTGTCAGACTTCTGTCTCATTTCCCCAGCTTTCCCCATAGCCTGTCCTGCTTCTGTCTCAATCCCCCAGCTGTCCCCATAGCCTGTCCTGCTTCTGTCTCAATACACCAGCTGTCCCCATAGCCTGTCCTGCTTCTGTCTCATTTCCCCAGCTGTCCCCATAGCCTGTCCGACTTCTGTCTCAAACCCCCAGCTGTCCCCACAGCCTGTCCTGCTTCTGTCTCAATACACCAGCTGTCCCCATAGCCTGTCCTGCTTCTGTCTCAATCCCCCAGCTGTCCCCATAGCCTGTCCGACTTCTGTCTCAATCCCCCAGCTGTCCCCATAGCCTGTCCGACTTCTGTCTCAATCCCCCAGCTGTCCCCACAGCCTGTCCGACTTCTGTCTCAATCCCTCAGCTGTCCCCATAGCCTGTCCGACTTCTGTCTCAATCCCCCAGCTGTCCCTACATTCTGTCCGACTTCTGTCTCAATCCCCCAGCTGTCCCCATAGCCTGTCCGACTTCTGTCTCAATCCCCCAGCTGTCCCCATAGTCTGTCAGACTTCTATCTCAATCCCCCAGCTGTCCCCATAGCCTGTCCGACTTCTGTCTCAATCCCCCAGCTGTCCCCATAGCCTGTCCGACTTCTGTCTCAATCCCCCAGCTGTCCCCATAGCCTGTCCTGCATCTGTCTCAATCCCCCAGCTGTCCCCATAGCCTGTCCTGCTTCTGTCTCAATACACCAGCTGTCCCCATAGCCTGTCCTGCTTCTGTCTCATTTCCCCAGCTGTCCCCATAGCCTGTCCGACTTCTGTCTCAAACCCCAGCTGTCCCCACAGCCTGTCCTGCTTCTGTCTCAATACACCAGCTGTCCCCATAGCCTGTCCTGCTTCTGTCTCAATCCCCCAGCTGTCCCCATAGCCTGTCCGACTTCTGTCTCAATCCCCCAGCTGTCCCCATAGCCTGTCCGACTTCTGTCTCAATCCCCCAGCTGTCCCCACAGCCTGTCCGACTTCTGTCTCAATCTCTCAGCTGTCCCCACAGCCTGTCCTGCTTCTGTCTCAATACCCCATCTGTCCCCATAGCCTGTCAGACTTCTGTCTCATTTCCCCAGCTGTCCCCATAGCCTGTCCTGCATTTGTCTCAATCCCCCAGTTGTCCCCATAGCCTGTCCTACTTCTTTCTCGTTCCCCCATCTGTCCCCATAGCCTGTCCGTCTTCTGTCTCAATCCCCCAGTTGTCTCCATAGCCTGTCAGACTTCTGTCTCATTTCCCCAGCTTTCCCCATAGCCTGTCCTGCTTCTGTCTCAATCCCCCAGCTGTCCCCATAGCCTGTCCGACTTCTGTCTCAATCCCCCAGCTGTCCCCACAGCCTGTCCGACTTCTGTCTCAATCTCTCAGCTGTCCCCACAGCCTGTCCGACTTCTGCCTCAATCCCCCAGCTGTCCCCACAGCCTGTCAGACTTCTGTCACAATCCCCCAGCTGTCCCCACAACCTGTTAAACTTCTATCTCAATCCCCCAGCTGTCCCCATAGCCTGTCCGACTTCTGTCCCAATCCCCCAGCTGTCCCCATAGCCTGTCCAACTTCTGTCTCAATCCCCCAGCTGTCCCCATAGCCTGTCCTGCTTCTGTCTCAATACACCAGCTGTCCCCATAGCCTGTCCTGCTTCTGTCTCATTTCCCCAGCTGTCCCCATAGCCTGTCCGACTTCTGTCTCAAACCCCCAGCTGTCCCCACAGCCTGTCCTGCTTCTGTCTCAATACACCAGCTGTCCCCATAGCCTGTCCTGCTTCTGTCTCAATCCCCCAGCTGTCCCCATAGCCTGTCCGACTTCTGTCTCAATCCCCCAGCTGTCCCCATAGCCTGTCCGACTTCTGTCTCAATCCCCCAGCTGTCCCCACAGCCTGTCCGACTTCTGTCTCAATCCCTCAGCTGTCCCCATAGCCTGTCCGACTTCTGTCTCAATCCCCCAGCTGTCCCTACAGCCTGTCCGACTTCTGTCTCAATCTCCCAGCTGTCCCCATAGCCTGTCCGACTTCTGTCTCAATCCCCCAGCTGTACCCATAGTCTGTCAGACTTCTATCTCAATCCCCCAGCTGTCCCCATAGCCTGTCCGACTTCTGTCTCAATCCCCCAGCTGTCCCCATAGCCTGTCCGACTTCTGTCTCAATCCCCCAGCTGTCCCCATAGCCTGTCCTGCATCTGTCTCAATCCCCCAGCTGTCCCCATAGCCTGTCCTGCTTCTGTCTCAATACACCAGCTGTCCCCATAGCCTGTCCGACTTCTGTCTCAAACCCCCAGCTGTCCCCACAGCCTGTCCTGCTTCTGTCTCAATACACCAGCTGTCCCCATAGCCTGTCCTGCTTCTGTCTCAATCACCCAGCTGTCCCCATAGCCTGTCCGACTTCTGTCTCAATCCCCCAGCTGTCCCCATAGCCTGTCCGACTTCTGTCTCAATCCCCCAGCTGTCCCCACAGCCTGTCCGACTTCTGTCTCAATCTCTCAGCTGTCCCCACAGCCTGTCCTGCTTCTGTCTCAATACCCCATCTGTCCCCATAGCCTGTCAGACTTCTGTCTCATTTCCCCAGCTGTCCCCATAGCCTGTCCTGCATTTGTCTCAATCCCCCAGTTGTCCCCATAGCCTGTCCTACTTCTTTCTCGTTCCCCCATCTGTCCCCATAGCCTGTCCGTCTTCTGTCTCAATCCCCCAGTTGTCTCCATAGCCTGTCAGACTTCTGTCTCATTTCCCCAGCTTTCCCCATAGCCTGTCCTGCTTCTGTCTCAATCCCCCAGCTGTCCCCATAGCCTGTCCGACTTCTGTCTCAATCCCCCAGCTGTCCCCACAGCCTGTCCGACTTCTGTCTCAATCTCTCAGCTGTCCCCACAGCCTGTCCGACTTCTGACTCAATCCCCCAGCTGTCCCCACATTCTGTCAGACTTCTGTCACAATCCCCCAGCTGTCCCCACAACCTGTTATACTTCTATCTCAATCCCCCAGCTGTCCCCATAGCCTGTCCGACTTCTGTCCCAATCCCCCAGCTGTCCCCATAGCCTGTCCAACTTCTTTCTCAATCCCCCAGCTGTCCCCATAGCCTGTCAGACTTCTATTTCAATCCCCCAGCTGTCCCCATAGCCTGTCCGACTTCTGTCTCAATACCCCAGCTGTCCCCATAGCCTGTCCGACTTCTGTCTCAATCCCCCAGCTGTCCCCATAGCCTGTCCGACTTCTGTCTCAATCCCCCAGCTGTCCCCATATTCTGTCAGACTTCTATCTCGATCCCCCAGCTGTCCCCATAGCCTGTCCGACTTCTGTCTCAATCCCCCAGCTGTCCCCATAGCCTGTCCGACTTCTGTCTCAATCCCCCAGCTGTCCCCATAGCCTGTCCGACTTCTGTCTCAATCCCCCAGCTGTCCCCATAGCCTGTCAGACTTCTATGTCAATCCCCCAGCTGTCCCCATAGCCTGTCCGACTTCTGTCTCAATCCCCCAGCTGTCCCCATAGCCTGTCCTGCTTCTGTCTCAATACACCAGCTGTCCCCATAGCCTGTCCTGCTTCTGTCTCAATACCCCAGCTGTCCCCATAGCCTGTCCTGCTTCTGTCTCAATACCCCAGCTGTCCCCATAGCCTGTCCTGCTTCTGTCTCAATCCCCCAGCTGTCCCCATAGCCTGTCAGACTTCTGTCTCAATCCCCCAGCTGTCCCCATAGCCTGTCCGACTTCTGTCTCAATCCCCCAGCTGTCCCCACAGCCTGTCAGACTTCTGTCTCAATCCTCCAGCTGTCCCCATAGCCTGTCAGACTTCTGTCTCAATCCCCCAACTGTCCCCATAGCCTGTCAGACTTCTGTCTCAATCCCCCAGCTGTCCCCATAGCCTGTCAGACTTCTGTCTCAATCCCCCAGCTGTCCCCATAGCCTGTCAGACTTCTGTCTCAATCCCCCAGCTGTCCCCATAGCCTGTCAGACTTCTGTCTCAATCCCCCAGCTGTCCCCATAGCCTGTCAGACTTCTGTCTCAATCCCCCAGCCCCTATCAACAAGTTCTCAGATTTTCCCTTTGAAATTTGACGTATAATCAATTAAATGTATTTATAAAGCCCTTTTTACATCAGCTGATATCTCAAAGTGCTGTACAGAAACCCAGCCTAAAACCCCAAACAGCAAGCAATGCAGGTGTAGAAGCACGGTAGTAACGAAAAACTCCCTAGAAAGGCCAGAACCTAGGAAGAAACCTAGAGAGGGGGGTGGCCAGTCCTCTTCTGGCTATGCCGGGTGGAGATTATAACAGAACATGGCCAAGATGTTCAAATGTTCATAGATGACCAGCAGGGTCAAATAATAATAATAATCACTGTGGTTGTCGAGGGTGCAACAGGTCAGCACCTCATGTGTAAATGTCAGTTGGCTTTTCATAGCCGATCATTCAGAGTATCTCTACCGCTCCTGCTGTCACTAGAGAGTTGAAAACAGCAGGTCTGGGACAGGTAGCACATCCGGTGAACAGGTCAGGGTTCCATAGCCGCAGGCAGAACAGTTGAAACTGGAGCAGCAGCACGGCCAAGTGGACTGGGGACAGCAAGGAGTCATCATGCCAGGTAGTCATGAGGCATGGTCCTAGGGCTCAGGTCCTCTGAGAGAGAGAAAGAAAGAAAGAGAGAGAGAATTAGAGAGAGCATACTTAAATTCACACAGGACACCGGATAAGACACGAGAAATACTCCAGATATAACAGACTGACCCTAGACCCCCGACACATAAACTACTGCAGCATAAATACTGGAGGCTGAGACAGGAAGGGTCAGGAGACACTATGGCCCTGTCCGACGATACCCCCGGGCAGGGCCAAACAGGAAGGATATAACCCCACCCACTTTGCCAAAGCACAGCCCCCACACCACCAGAGGGATATCTTCAACCACCAACTCACCATCCTGAGACAAGGACGAGTATAGCCCACAAAGATCTCCGCCACGGCACAACCCAAGGGGGGGCGCCAACCCAGACAGGAAGATCACATCAGTGACTCAAACCACTCAAGTGATGCACCTCTCCTAGGGACGACATGGAAGAGCACGAGTAAGCCAGTGACTCAGCCCCTGTAATAGGGTTAGAGGCAGAGAATCCCAGTGGAAAGAGGGGAACCGGCCAGGCAGAGACAGCAAGGGCAGTTTGTTGCTCCAGAGCCATTCCGTTCACCTTCCCACTCCTGGGCCAGACTACACTCAATCATAAGAGATGAGTCTTCAGTAAAGACTTAAAGGTTGCGACCGAGTCTGCGTCTCTGACATGGGTAGGCAGACCATTCCATAAAAATGGAGCTCTATAGGAGAAAGCCCTGCCTCCAGCTGTTTGCTTAGACATTCTAGGGACAGTAAGGAGGCCTTGTGGTCTTGTGACCATAGCATTATGGATGAACGTTTATTTTTGACGCATTAATTAATCTTGGTTACAGGGTTGAAACAGAAACAACTCAAAGGGTTAATAGTTTAGGCATTACTTCCAGGGTGGTTAAGGTCAGGGCTATGGTTTTGGGGAAGACTATTACCATCAACTGTCATCAAGTGTTCTCACGGCTTGCTAGAGCATTGTGAACTGTGGTGGAGTAATGGTCTAAGCAGCGTGATCAGGCTCTGAGCATCACGAGTTTGTATCCAGTGCTGGTTTCCTCCAGACGTGACGCTTGGGATTCAGAACAAAGAGTTCAATCTTGGTTTCATCAGACCGGAGATGTGTGTTTCTCGTGGTCTGAGAGTCTTTAACTGCCTTTTTTTGCAAACTCCAAAAGGACTGTCATTTGCCTTTTACTGAGGAATGGCTTCCGTCTGGCCACTCTACCATAACGACCTGATTGGTGGAGTGCTGCAGAGATGGTTGTCCTTCTGGACGTTTCTCCGATCTCCACGGAGGAACTCTGGAGCTCTGTTAGAGTGACCATCGGGTTCTTGGTCAGCTCCCTGACCAAGGCCCTTCTCCCCCGATTGCTCAGTTTGTCCGGGTGGCCAGTTCTAGGAAGAGTGTTGGTGGTTCCAAACTTCTTCCATTTAAGAATGATGGAGGCCACTGTGTTCTTGGGGACCTTCAATGCTGCAGAAATGTTTTGGTACCATTCCTCAAATCTGTGCCTCAACACAATCCTGTTTTGGAGCTCTACGGACAATTCCTTCGACCTCATGGCTTGGTTTTTGCTTTGACATGCATTGTCAACTGTGGGACTTTATATAGACAGGTATGTGCCTTGGCAAATAATGTGCAATCAATTGAATTTCCCACAGGTAGACTCCAATCAAGTTGCATAAACATCTCAAGGACGATCAATGGAAACAGGATGCACCTGAGCTCCATTTTGAGTCTCATAGCAAAGGGTCTGAATACTTACGTAAATAAGGTATTTCTGATTTTTATTTTTAATACATTTGCGAACATTTCTAAAAATCTGTTTTCGCTTTGTCATTATAAGGTATTGTGTTTAGGTTGCTGAGGATTTATATGTATTTAATATATTTTAGAATAAGTCCAAAGGCCCTGTACATCACAGAGATCCTATCAAATTGACCTACCACTTTTACTTCTTGTGACTCTCAAACCCGGGTCCGGGAGCGTAATCATCGCCTGACACTAATTAGCATAACGCAACGGACATAAATCTTCCCATTCATGAAAATCACAAGTGAAATATATTGGAACACAGCTTAGCCTTGTGTTAATCACCCAGCATATTTTCAAAATATGCTTTACAGCCAACAAGCATTTGTGTAAGTTTATCGATAGCCTAGCATAGCATTATGCCTGTAAGTTTATGATAGCCTAGCATAGCATTATGCCTGTAAGTTTATGATAGCCTAGCATAGCATTATGCCTGTAAGTTTATGATAGCCTAGCATAGCATTATGCCTGTAAGTTTATGATAGCCTAGCATAGCATTATGCCTGTAAGTTTATCATAGCCTAGCATAGCATTATGCCTGTAAGTTTATCGATAGCCTAGCATAGCATTATGCCCTGCTAGCAGCAGGCAACCTTGTCACGATAATCAGAAAAGCAATCAAATTAAATTGTTTACCTTTGATGAACTTCGGATGTTTTCACTCACGAGACGCCCAGGTAGATAGCCAAAGTTCATTTTTTCCCAAAATATAATTTTTTGTAGGGGAAATAGCTCCGTTTGTTCTTCACATTTGGCTGAGAAATCGCCCGGAAATTGCGGTCACGACAACGCCGAAAAATATTCAAAATTAGCTCCATAATATCGACAGAAACATGGCAAACGTTGTTTAAAATCAATCCTCAAGGTGTTTTTCTAATATCTATTCGATAACATATCCATCGGGGCAATTCATTTTTCAGTAGGACCGATTGGAGTAATGCTACCTCTGTATGAGAATCTCTCTCGGAGCCACTATGTGACCACTTACGCAATGTAGCGTAACGGCTATTCTTCAACATAAATGCGTAAAACTACGTCACAGAATACGTAGAAAGCGTAGGCTCGTTGATGGTACATTCACAGCTCAATAGGGAGTCATTGGAACGCAGCGCTTTCAAAACCTGGGGCACTTCCAGATTGGATTTTTCTCAGGCTTTCGCCTACAACATCAGTTCTGTTACACTCACAGACAATATCTTTACAGTTTTGGAAACGTTAGAGTGTTTTCAATACAAAGCAGTCAATTATGTGCATATTCTAGCATCTTGTCCTGACAAAATATCCCGTTTAAAACGGAAACGTTTTTTTTTCCGAAAATGAAAATACTGTCCCCTAGTACCAAGGGTCTTTTAAAGACTGTAAGTGGGGGATATTTAAACAATGCTCTAGAACTGAATGTGTAGAATCAGAACAATATTACACAATGGGAGATATTTAAACAATGTTCTAGAACTGAATGTGTAGAATCAGAACAATATTACACAATGGGGGATATTTAAACAATGCTCTAGAACTGAATGTGTAGAATCAGAACAATATTACACAATGTATCAGTATCAATGATGTACCAGTGCTGATAATGTCCTTAAATGCCCCTGTGGTGAGTATTGGGTGAAGCATGATGGGACATGTTCAGTTTTTTCTGTATCTTATGGTTGAAGGCTTTCCAATGGTGTTCGGCCTTAAAAAACAAACAATCATTGGCATGTTTTACCCAATTGTCTCTGTATCCCCTTTCCTTAAAAGAAGGTCTTAGTACTGCCATTGGATTTAGGGGTTGCTGGGATGGCCACTGTGCCACACACATTCTCACACAGCCCCTATAGCGACTTTTTATTTATTTAACCTTATTTATCTAGGCAAGTCACTTAAGTACAATTTCTTATTTACAATGACGGCCTACCCGGGCCAAAACCCGGAAGACGGCGGGTCAATTGTGCGCCGTCCTGTGGGACTCCCAATCACGGACGGTTGTGATACAGCCTGGAATCGAACCAGGGTCTGTAGTGACGCTACTAGCGCTGAGATGCAGTGCCTTAGACTGCTGCGCCACTCAGCCAGCCACGGACCCCCTCCCGTTGTGTCCGCTTGAGTGTGTGCTGGCATGCATCTGTGTGTGTGTGTGGAGAGAGGCGAAACAGCGCCTCAGTCACAGATCCCTGTTGGTTCCTCTTGAACTTGTGAAGCAGAGTTGACGCCAGACTCTGAAATGATCTCCCGCCGTGTTCCAGTGCAGACTGGACCACCCCAGGAGGCTAACGTGAATCAATTGTGGTAATGATGTTTTGTAATTCAGAGGGCTAATGACATGCACAGTGAGCCAGGAGATGGGGATGCTGTTCAGAGTCGTGTTAGAGGGAGAAAGTAGTGGCGCGACAGTGTTTAACTCTGCTGGAGGAGAGTAGGAGAGGAACAACGGTTTTCACAAGGAGGAAAATATATTTAAAACCCTTTGGTAGAAACAATGACTGAACCAATTGACAATTTAATTACAGAAGGGGATTTCTTTCTACGTATACTTGCTATGCAATTATAAAGCACTTGATAAAGCCCCCCTGTATGGAATAACACTTTACAGAGTTACTACAGGATATGAGATTGATAAAGCCCCCCTGTATGGAATAACACTTTACAGAGTTACTACAGGATATGAGATTGATAAAGCCCCCCTGTATGGAATAACACTTTACAGAGTTACTACAGGATATGAGATTGATAAAGCCCCCCTGTATGGAATAACCCTTTACAGAGTTACTATAGGACATGAGATTGATAAAGCCCCCCTGTATGGAATAACACTTTACAGAGTTACTATAGGACATGAGATTGATAAAGCCCCCCTGTATGGAATAACACTTTACAGAGTTACTACAGGACATGAGATTGATAAAGCCCCCCTGTATGGAATAACCCTTTACAGAGTTACTATAGGACATGAGATTGATAAAGCCCCCCTGTATGGAATAACACTTTACAGAGTTACTATAGGACATGAGATTGATAAAGCCCCCCTGTATGGAATAACACTTTACAGAGTTACTATAGGACATGAGATTGATAAAGCCCCCCTGTATGGAATAACACTTTACAGAGTTACTATAGGACATGAGATTGATAAAGCCCCCCTGTATGGAATAACACTTTACAGAGTTACTACAGGACATGAGATTGATAAAGCCCCCCTGTATGGAATAACACTTTACAAAGTTACTACAGGACATGAGATTGATAAAGCCCCCCTGTATGGAATAACACTTTACAGAGTTTACTACAGGACATGAGATTGATAAAGCCCCTCTGTATGGAATAACACTTTACAGAGTTACTACAGGACATGAGATTGATAAAGCCCCCCTGTATGGAATAACACTTTACAGAGTTTACTACAGGACATGAGATTGATAAAGCCCCTCTGTATGGAATAACCCTTTACAGAGTTACTACAGATTAGCCTGAACTAGGTGCTCCGTGTCCCTTCAGATTAGCCTGAACTAGGTGCTCTGTGTCCCCTCAGATTAGCCTGAGGTGCCCCCTCAGATTAGCCTGAACTAGGTGCACCGTGTCCCTTCAGATTAGCCTGAACCAGATGCCCCGTGTCCCATCAGATTAGCCTGAAGATGCTGCTGACTGTATATGCACCCTGGGTATGGAATGCTGCTGATTCAGTTCAATTCAAGGGCTTTATTGGCATGGGAAACATGTGTTAACATTGCCAAAGCAAGTGAGGTAGACAACATACAAAGTGAATATATAAAGTGAAATAAACAATAAAAATTAACAGTAAACATTACAAGTTTCAAAACAATATATATTATATATATATATATATTTATAATATATATATATTTATAATATATATATATATAGTGTTTTAACAATGTACAAATGGTTAAAGGACACAAGATAAAATAAAAAAGCATAAATATGGGTTGTATTTACAATGGTGTGTGTTCTTCACTGGTTGCCCTTTTCTCGCGGCAACGGGTCACAAATCTTTCTACTGTGGAATTCCACCCAGTAGATGTGTGACCCAGTCTAACCCTAGCCAATTGTGCACTGCCCTATGTGATGCAGCCTGGATCAAGCCAGGATCTGCAGTGGAAAGAGAAGCAGTGCCTCAGACCACTGCACCACTTAGGAACAAACTTTATACACCTACCAGCTTACATGGTACTGTCACCAACTTTTAGATTAACTAACTTCTTAGTAATGACTCGGGACGTCGGGTTTGATACGAAAGCTTATTTTAGTAAGAATACTTGTTTACGTTACATTTAACAACAATTGTTTTGGTACAGAGCAATGCAGGTAAGATGCTGTTGGAAAGTCAGCCACAATCCCCCGCACCTGCACATAATTGGCGCGTTATCACTCATTCCTCTCGCAAGGCATTCTGGGACTTGCAGTCAAAAAGCGTAATTCAACACAACCCAATACAATTACATATGCAAATAAATCTAAAGAAATATCTTTAGATACAGCTCAAAGAATAAACTTAAACATTAACTCTGTAACACATTAAAGTTACAACATCCTCCCCCCCGATGAACAATTGTGTTCATCTAGATCTCTAGGCAGTATATCAACTGAATAGGTCTCCTCAACAAAGTCCCTGAAGCAGTACGAACTGAACATGATCTAACTAAGCCATCTCGGCCTGGAAACAGTTCCTCAATCTTTCCTAGTTTCCAGGTTTGTCTGGGTAGGTTATCTTCTCCAATGAGTACAACGTCACCCGCTTTCAGTGGGGTGGGCTGTGGTGTGTCACAGCGATGTGCTGACTTTAGATCCAGCAAGTAGTCCCTTCGCCAACTGTTCCAGAAACTGGTCACAAGTCTCTGCCTGTACTTCCATCTGCGTGTCATTTCCCGCTTGTGTAACGTTGGGTGCTGAGTGTCACTTGCTCCAGAATGCATCACCTTCTCATGTTGGTACTGTATCAGCATTTCTGAGTATCTGTACTTATTGGGCAGAACCCATGGGTGCTGCTCTCTGAATGTGAAGTTGGACTGTTGCAGTCTTCCTCCTACACTGAGCAGTTCGTGTTCGTCCAGGAAAGGTTTCAGTTCTCTGATTTTACAGTCATTGTTTAGGCTTTTTCTTGCCTTCAGTAGTTTGATCTCCTGTCCGAAACTCTGTTGTTGTGTTACCTTAATCCAGTACTTTTCTGCATCGAACAGTTCGTCAGCAGTCAGTTCACCTTGCATCTTTATGGTTGTACGAGCATTGGCTATGAATCTCTTTATCCAGGCGGTGACTCTGAACACTCTTTTCAGTTTGCTGTACCTTTCAAGCTCCAACACAGGTTCAGTGCTGTCTGTGCTGTTTGCTGCGAGTTGTACAGTAACCTGGCAACTGGACTTGAGTTCTATATTCACCTCTTCCGGAACCTTGTTATCATCAGTCTCTTCGGACTGATTGGGTGATGTCAGAATTCTGGGTCCATTCCACCATAGCTCGCTCTGTGTCAAGTTTCTAACAGTTTGTCCTCTTGTAGGGAGGTCAGCTGGATTAGTTTTCCCTTCAATATGTGACCATGACTCTGGATTGGTCAAGGACTGGATCTCCGTCACTCTGTTCGCAACAAACTGTTTCCATTTCTGAGCTGAGCTGCAAATCCAATGCAGCACGATCATCGAGTCTGTCCACATGTTAATCTGTTTTTCTTCCATTTTCAGTGTGGTCATCAAGTTGTTTGCTAGTCTCGCTCCAATCACAGCTCCCATGAGCTCCAGGCGTGGCAGCGTCATTTTCTTAAGTGGGGCTACCCTGGACTTGGATGCGACTAGACTTGTTGTTTCCCTGTCTTGTGACTCACCTTGCAAGTAAGCTACTGCACTGTAAGCCCTTTCACTTGCATCACAGAACACGTGTAGTTTCAGGGTGTGGTTATTCTGTGGCCGCATGTCTGTTCTGTACCACCTTGGTATGGTGAGCTGGTGTAACTGGGGTAGTTCTGAACACCACTGTTGCCATTCTCGTGTCAGATCAGGTGGTAATTCTTCGTCCCAGCTGAGTCCCCTCTCCCACATTTCCTGGAACATGCACTTGATCCTGATGGTGAAGGGAGTTAAGAAACCAAGAGGGTCGAAGATACGTGCAGACGACTGCAGAACACTTCTCTTTGTGTTTTCCTTTTGCCTTAGAATGCTCAGTAGCGGCCTGAGGTCAAACACAAAGTCATCCGTTTCCGGCCTCCATACTAAACCTAAAACCTTCAGCACTAATCCTTGTGTTTCTAGCGTCAATGGGTGGTCAGTTGTCGTACTCTCCTCCCATTTTGTTTTCAATTCAGGAGAATTGGT
This sequence comes from Oncorhynchus mykiss, assembly GCF_013265735.2. NCBI lineage: Eukaryota > Metazoa > Chordata > Actinopteri > Salmoniformes > Salmonidae > Oncorhynchus > Oncorhynchus mykiss. The sequence continues at coordinate 6,521,864 of NC_048587.1, read as the reverse complement.
CATCCACTTGCAGAGGTCCATGCCTGCATTCGACAGCATTCGCTTTGCAGTTGTTGTCACAAGGTAAGCCTCTTCAACATTGCGTGAACTTGCAATGAAGTCATCTACGTAGAGTGACTCTCTCAGTATCTCTACAACTTCTGGTTGTTCTGTTTCATATTGTTTCAGGTGCTTCCTGATTGTAGCTGCCAGCAAAAATGGACTTGGGGAAGCTCCAAATACCACTCTTTTCATCCTCAGCACACGCAGCTCCTCTTCATTTTCTCCTCTTGGTGGGCCAGTGAGCCATAGAAATCTCACGGCGTCTCTGTCTCTCTCTGCTAGGGATATCTGCAGGAAAGCTTTCTTGATGTCTGCCATGAATGCGATCTCATGTAGTCTGAACTTTATCAGAACGCTGAGCAGATCCGGATTCAGGTTCGGTCCTGTGAGTAGACAGTCATTGAGAGATGGACAGCCATCTTCATGGGACGAGGCATCAAACACCACTCTCAGTTTTGTTGTCACCTTATCTTCTCTGAGTACTGCATGGTGAGGTAAGTAGTATTTTACGTTGTCTGCACTTGATGCGTTGTCCTTGGGCACGTCCTCTGCCATATCTTGTTGTAAGTAGTCTTCTACTACTTCATTGTATCTGCTGTACAACGTCACATCCTTCTTCAGCCTTTTCTTCAGACATTCAAACCGTTTCTTGGCGATTCTATAGTTGTCTTGGAGTTCTGGCATTTCTCGTTTCCATGGCAACTCCACATGGTATCGCCCATCTTTGAAGGTGGTTGTTTCCTCAAACCTTTGTAGAGCCTCGGTTTCCTCTGAGTTATGTGTTTTCTCGCTTAGAATACCCAGAGACTCAAGCTCCCAGAATGCATGCAATTGCTTGGAGACTAGTGTGTCTTCATCAAGTGGGATGAACATGCAAGTTGCCTCGGCGACACTTGACATGGACACGGGTCCCTGCACCGACCATCCAAAGGTGCTCTCTAAAGCAACTAGCGTCTCCGTCAGTCGCTCCACTCTGCCTGATACTATCTGCCAGTAGTAGTCTGCTCCTATCAGGACAGAGAGTTCAGGATCATTGTCATCTCCTGGAAAGTCTGCGAGCTGCAGTCCCCTTTTACTGAGCTCATGCTGAATCCGTTCACCAGGAACCTTCATCACAGCTGTGCACACTTGTGGGGTTTCAATTGCCTCTATCTCTATTCTCTGCTGTTTGTCCCAGACATTCTCCAAGATGACTTTCACTGTGTTGCGTTGGGACGTTGCTGGGGCAGAGGAGCCAAACGTGTGAAGAGTGAGTGCCTCCTGTCTGATTACTGGTAGCTTCAAGCCCTTCACAAAGTTTTCATGTATGAAGCTTCTCTGACTGCCTCCATCTAGTAAGCAACGAGCTATCTTCCTGCCCGATGGGCCTTCTACCCATGCCTTTGCCGTTTGTAGCAACACAGTGTTCTGTCCATCTGGTTTCATCTTCACTGAATGGGGAATAACTGAGGAAACAACAGCATCTACAGAAACAGTAGGGGGTTGCACCTCCCTCCTCTTACTGGTACAAACCGCAATGTGATGTCTGCTTCCACATGTTGCACATGACACATCTTTGACTTTACAGAATTTTGCTATGTGTCTCTGTCCTAAACATACAAAGCATCTTCCCATGTTCTTTAGTTTCTCTTTGCGTGTAGCAATATTGTAGTCAGTGCAGTTTTCTGATTTGTGGTCTGCACTGTCACAAAATAGACACGTTTGTTGTTCCTTCTGGCTGGTTGTATGCAGTGCTGCAGCAGAGGGCATGTTGGGTCTTTTTGTTTTCATTTCATTGGAGAAGCATGACTTGTTCCATGGTTTGCTCTCTTTCTGTTGGTTGTATGATCTTGTCATTTGTAGCGCTCTCTCCCTGCTCTGAACCTCTTTCTGTAGGAAACTGATAATCTCAGACACTTTCCATTCATCATCTACTCCCCTCTGACGACTATAGTCAAGAGCTATGTCCTCTGGAATCATCTGCAGTAAGATTGGGAATAGTAGGCTTCCATAGGTTTCTGACATTACACCCAGTGATTCCAGGCTCCTAATCTGAATTTCACATTCATCATATAGCTGCCTCAATGCATTTAGATCAGAGGATTTCTTCACAGGTGTGAGATTCAGCAGCTTTGACATATGAGCACTAATCACAAGATCTTTCCTTCCAAATCTGCTCTTGAGTAGAGTGATTGCATTATCATAGTTACTGTCTGTTAACATCAGTCCTGCTACTGCCTTTGCAGCTGGTCCAGTGAGATATGTTTTCAGATAGGTAAACTTCTCTTTTTTACACAGGGAATCATTGTTGTGAATAGCAGTCTCATATTGGCTCCAAAACTCCTGCCACATACTGACATCTCCATAGAATTTCTCAATACTCAACTTCGGTAGCCTTACTGATTGTCTCTGTGATATGTTTGAGTTAGCGTCACTCACCCGGGCTGGTAGTGGATTGACGTCCTGTTTCTTCGTTATCACTCTTTGTGCACGGCTCTTCAGCATGATAATGCGTTCTTTGTAATCCTCCGTGCATGCAATCTCTGCCTCCAATCCGTCCAATGGCGTTAACTGTTCAATTCCACGATCGAGCTCAAACAAACTGTCCTCCTTAGCGGATAGCAATTCCAACAATGTACTCAAGTGATCGGTATCCGGATTTGACTGGGATATTTCCACGTCAATCTGATTCAAAATCCGCGTTGTTGCGCCTCGAATGGTACCCCGCTTTCGTCTCATTCTTTCTGCTTCATGCCGACGTTCCTCCTCAGCCATTTCAGCCACTTCTTCGTCGCAGCTCATATTCCCTGGTTTCGGCACCAACTTTTAGATTAACTAACTTCTTAGTAATGACTCGGGACGTCGGGTTTGATACGAAAGCTTATTTTAGTAAGAATACTTGTTTACGTTACATTTAACAACAATTGTTTTGGTACAGAGCAATGCAGGTAAGATGCTGTTGGAAAGTCAGCCACAATCCCCCGCACCTGCACATAATTGGCGCGTTATCACTCATTCCTCTCGCAAGGCATTCTGGGACTTGCAGTCAAAAAGCGTAATTCAACACAACCCAATACAATTACATATGCAAATAAATCTAAAGAAATATCTTTAGATACAGCTCAAAGAATAAACTTAAACATTAACTCTGTAACACATTAAAGTTACAACACCAACAGACCACTTTAATTACAACGGCATTCTCATTAACGGTTACAGAAATGTTTTACTTGTTACTTTTTACACGTGGTTGTTCATCGACCTTTGTTGAATGCACTAACTGAAGACGCTCTGGATAAAAGGGCCTGGTAAATAACCAAAATGTAAATGAAAACGTTAAAGAAAATGAACAGTTGCAAGGCATGCTGGGAATTATTCTAATAAATTCTGCTCCACCCCCTATACATACAGATGCTATGTTTTTTTCAGTTGATTTGACTCTTTGGTTCTGATTCTCTAAGTAGAGTAAACATGTTGATCGTTGTTGATTCAATTTAGTTACGTAAGTCGTTTTTTACTAACTCAACTTTAATACGTTTTGACATTTTGAGTGAGTTGAAGTCTATGCCAACTCAACAAATGTTTCTAATTTAGTTGACTTGGATAAATAAAACGAGTCGTTGGGACTGACTCTCAATGTCTTTAAAAAAATAACGTTGTGTGTGTGTGTGTTGAGAACGTTTATGTAACAGAAATCACCAAGGGAGAGACTGCAGGAGGAGAGCCTATTGGGAAGAAAGGAGACAGACAGCATGACAGAGAAACACAACATGTTAGTAGGATTACCAAGGGAGAGACTGCAGGAGGAGAGCCTATTGGGAAGGAAGGAGACAGACAGCATCACCAAGGGAGAGACTGCAGGAGGAGAGCCTATTGGGAAGAAAGGGAACATACAGCATCACCAAGGGAGAGACTGCAGGAGGAGAGCCTATTGGGAAGAAAGGGGACAGACAGCATGACAGAGGAACACAACATGTTAGTAGGATTACAAAGCCAGTCCACTACTCTGACAACTGGACTGGTCATTATGGCTGGCTGGCTGGCTGGCTGGCTGGCTGGCTGAATGGCCAGGGAGGCAGGCAGGGCTGAATGGATGCGTTCAGTTGTGTTTGGGTTAGAGGCTCACAGTGCTGTGTTTTAGGAGACGAGGCCTGTGTACCAAATGGCTCCCTATTCCCACTAAAGTGCGCTACACACACGGCTGATGTTCCTCTCTGTTCGTCCTTGTTAATTTCTTCCTGCTTCTGAATGTCTAACCGTCAGAGAATAAAAAGGGTTTCTAAGGAGATCACTGACATCATCAGCATCCTCCTACAATACCCCTTAATCACACACACACACACACACACACGCGCACACACGCGCACACACAGTCTCTCTGTCCATCTCTCACACACACACACACACACACACACCCTCCACACCGAGGTATCTTCCTTCAACTGTAAACCTTCACAAGATGGCTCTCTCGCTATTCAAATTAATGACAAGATGACAACTCTGATTGTAAATCAGGCAGAAGTGGCTACTTGTCTCCATGAAGGGTTGTGTTGACAACCATCTACATTATTACCGTACGGAGACACTTTCCCATCAGACTCCAAAATGAGGCCAATTTCCAAATCAGCAAAACAAACCACTTGTTTTTCACAGAAGGCTCTGTGTTGTCATTAGGGAGCTCTAAACATGGTCTATATAGCTGTAGACATCTGGGGAGTGTATTTATTATTATATCTTTATTTAACAAGGCAAGTCAGTTAAGAACAAATCCTTATTTTCAATGACGGCCATCCCGGGGAGCAGAGTCTGTCTGCCTTGTTCAGGGGCAGAACAACAGATTTGTACCTTGTCGGCTCGGGGATTTGAACTTGCAACCTTTCGGTTACTAGTCCAACGCTCTAACCACTAGCCTTCCCTGCCGCCCCATTGCCAGGACACTAACGAGTATCCCCATACTGGTATCTGTAATGAGGTGCGTACTGGAGGCAGAGAGGGGAGGGTTTATATATCATGTGGTTTCACACTTCCAGAATGTTGCTCATCTTGTTATTAAAAAAACATAAATGGAAATATAAATAAAATAATAAAATATAAATAAATGGAAATATAAATAAATGGAAATATAAATAAATGGAAATATAAATAAAATAATAAAATATAAATAAATGGAAATATAAATAAAATAATAAAATATAAATAAATGGAAATATAAATAAAATAATAAAATATAAATAAATGGAAATATAAATAAAATAATAACATATAAATAAATGGAAATATAAATAAAATAATAACATATAAATAAATGGAAATATAAATAAAATAATAACATATAAATAAATGGAAAACAACACGTTTCTGGTTAATGAGTTCTACATATACAGTTGAAGTATCTTGTTGAAACAATTAGTCTAATCTAATCTAATGTCTGTTATTTCAGTGTTAGTCCACTTGAATCTGCACCATGACATTTTGAATCACTAAATACAATTGAAGTCGGAAGTTTACTTACACCTCAATACATTTAAACTCCAGCATCTTCACAAGGTCCTTTGCTGTTGTTCTGGCATTGATTTGTACTTTTTGCACCACAGAACGCATGTCCTTCCTGAGCAGGATGACGGCTGCGTGGTCCCATGCTGTTTATACCTGCCTGGTCCCATGGTGTTTATACTTGCATACTATTGTTTGTACAGGTGGTACCTTCAGGCATTTGGAAATTGCTCCCAAGGATGTCTACAATTGTTTTTTCTGAGGTCTTGGCTGATTTATTTTGATTTTCCCATGATGTCAAGCAAAGAGTCACTGAGTTTGAAGGTAGGCCTTGAAATACATCCACAGGTACACCTCCAATTGACTCAAATTATGTCAATTAGCCTATCAGAAGCTTCTAAAGCCATGACATAATTTTCTGCAATTTTCCAAGCTGTTTAAAGGCACAGTCAACTTAGTGTACGTAAACTTCTGACTCACTGGAATTGTGATACAGTGAAATATGAGGGGAAATAATCTGTGTGTAAACAATTGTTGGAAAAAATAACTTGTGTCATGCACAAAGTAGATGTCTTAACCAACTTGCCAAAACTATAGTTTGTTAACAAGAAATTTGTGGAGTGGTTGAAAAACGAGTTTTAGTGACTCCAACCTAAGTGTTTTTAAACTTCTGACTTCAACTGTACACATAAAGTCTCCACCTCTGAGGATCCACAACCAAGTCTTCACCTGAAATAAACAAACGCACAGGATCTTTTCACGCCACATTGACAGTAATTGCTGTGTTGTCATGTTTTTTCAGAGAGAAATGCTGAGAGATGTGTGCAATGCAAAAGAGAGGGAAGGGGGGGTAGTGGGATGTGCGGTGTGAGAGGAGAGAGAGTGGGAGAGATTATGTGAGACAGAGACTGTGTGAGAGAGTTGGCGAGAGATTGTGTGAGAGAGAGATTGTGAGAGAGACATTGTGAGAGATTGTCTGAGAGAGAGACTTTGTGAGAGAGATTGTGAGAGAGAGAGATTGTGAGAGAGACGGATTGTGAGAGAGACAGATTGGTTCCAGGCATAACCTTTTGGGTTCCATGTAAAATTCGACATGGAACCCAAACGAGTTGTATGTGGAAGCAAAAAGGGGTTCTAGCTGGATCAAAAGGGTGGTTCTACCTGGATCCAAAGGGGGTTCTACCTGGATCCAAAAGGGGTTATACCTGGATCCAAAGGGGGGGTTCTACCTGGATCCAAAGGGGGGGTTCTACCTGGATCCAAAGGGGGGGTTCTACCTGGATCCAAAGGGGGGGGGTTCTACCTAGATCCAAAGGGGGGTACTACCTGGATCCAAAGGGGGGTACTACCTGGATCCAAAGGGGGGTTCTCCTACGAGGACAGCTGAAGAACCCTGTTGGAACCTGTTGTTCTAAGAGTGTACGGTAGCTAAACTAAACACACCGCTAATTTAATCCACGTTCACATATCATCTTCTGAATGTTGAATTGTTTTCAGCTGGTGGACTGTGAGTCATAGCTGCTGGTGGTCTTTTCCAATGGCCTCTTCTTTCACTATGTAGTGCAGTGTGGGAAAGCACATTGTTGGATGGGAACAAGAAAGCTTCCTCATTGTTAACAAGTAAAACCAAATCCTTTCACACCAAAGGCCAGTCTAAACACTGTGGCGTGTATGAAGTCGTTGCCATGACACCTGGATACAGCTGGTTGGTTAAAGCCCCACAATGCACAGCTCAAAGAGACATGTACGGTTCACCATTTCCTTACGGTCCGTTCTCAATATACGGCAACGCTGCCAAGTCAGCGAAAGTCGACTGGGAAGTTGAGAACAGTTTGGTCCGGAAGGATGAATATGTTGCGTGTTTTGTCTGCTGTCCGTACCTCTCTTCTAGCCTGGGTACCAGTCTGTCTGTGTACTACATAGACATTACTATACAGATACACAAAGCCCTGTAAAACACTGGCTGAATGTATAACACCAGCTGTAGCACAAGGTGGAACAACAACACTATAATGCTGATATAAAGACAACAACACTATAGTGCTGCTATAAAGACAACAACACTATAGTGCTGATATAAAGACAACAACACTATAGTGCTGATATAAAGACAACAACACTATAGTGCTGATATAAAGACAACAACACTATAGTGCTGATATAAAGACCACAACACTATAGTGCTGATATAAAGACAACAACACTATAGTGCTGATATAAAGACAACAACACTATAGTGCTGATATAAAGACAACAACACTATAATGCTGATATAAAGACAACAACACTATAATGCTGATATAAAGACAACAACACTATAGTGCTGATATAAAGACAACAACACTATAATGCTGATATAAAGACAACAACACTATAGTGCTGATATAAAGACAACAACACTATAGTGCTGATATAAAGACAACAACACTATAATGCTGATATAAAGACAACAACACTATAGTGCTGATATAAAGACAACAACACTATAGTGCTGATATAAAGACAACAACACTATAGTGCTGATATAAAGACAACAACACTATAGTGCTGATATAAAGACAACAACACTATAATGCTGATATAAAGACAACAACAACACTATAATGCTGCTATAAAGACAACAACACTATAGTGCTGATATAAAGACAACAACACTATAATGCTGATATAAAGACAACAACACTATAGTGCTGATATAAAGACAACAACACTATAGTGCTGATATAAAGACAACAACACTATAATGCTGATATAAAGACCACAACACTATAGTGCTGATATAAAGACGACAACAACACTATAGTGCTGATATAAAGACAACAACAACACTATAATGCTGCTATAAAGACAACAACAACACTATAGTGCTGATATAAAGACAACAACAACACTATAGTGCTGATATAAAGACAACAACACTATAGTGCTGATATAAAGACAACAACACTATAATGCTGATATAAAGACAACAACACTATAATGCTGATATAAAGACAACAACACTATAGTGCTGATATAAAGACAACAACACTATAATGCTGATATAAAGACAACAACACTATAGTGCTGATATAAAGACAACAACACTATAGTGCTGATATAAAGACAACAACACTATAGTGCTGATATAAAGACAACAACACTATAGTGCTGATATAAAGACAACAACAACAACACTATAGTGCTGATATAAAGACAACAACACTATAGTGCTGATATAAAGACAACAACACTATAATGCTGATATAAAGACAACAACACTATAATGCTGATATAAAGACAACAACACTATAGTGCTGATATAAAGACAACAACACTATAATGCTGATATAAAGACAACAACACTATAGTGCTGATATAAAGACAACAACACTATAGTGCTGATATAAAGACAACAACACTATAGTGCTGATATAAAGACAACAACACTATAGTGCTGATATAAAGACAACAACACTATAATGCTGATATAAAGACAACAACACTATAGTGCTGATATAAAGACAACAACACTATAGTGCTGATATAAAGACAACAACACTATAATGCTGATATAAAGACAACAACACTATAGTGCTGATATAAAGACAACAACAACACTATAGTGCTGATATAAAGACAACAACACTATAGTGCTGATATAAAGACAACAACACTATAGTGCTGATATAAAGACAACAACAACAACACTATAGTGCTGATATAAAGACAACAACACTATAATGCTGATATAAAGACAACAACACTATAGTGCTGATATAAAGACAACAACACTATAGTGCTGATATAAAGACAACAACACTATAGTGCTGATATAAAGACAACAACACTATAGTGCTGATATAAAGACAACAACACTATAATGCTGATATAAAGACAACAACACTATAGTGCTGATATAAAGACAACAACACTATAGTGCTGATATAAAGACAACAACACTATAATGCTGATATAAAGACAACAACACTATAGTGCTGATATAAAGACAACAACAACACTATAGTGCTGATATAAAGACAACAACACTATAGTGCTGATATAAAGACAACAACACTATAGTGCTGATATAAAGACAACAACAACAACACTATAGTGCTGATATAAAGACAACAACACTATAATGCTGATATAAAGACAACAACACTATAGTGCTGATATAAAGACAACAACACTATAGTGCTGATATAAAGACAACAACACTATAGTGCTGATATAAAGACAACAACACTATAATGCTGATATAAAGACAACAACACTATAGTGCTGATATAAAGACAACAACACTATAGTGCTGATATAAAGACAACAACACTATAATGCTGATATAAAGACAACAACACTATAGTGCTGATATAAAGACAACAACACTATAATGCTGATATAAAGACAACAACACTATAATGCTGATATAAAGACAACAACACTATAATGCTGATATAAAGACAACAACACTATAGTGCTGATATAAAGACAACAACAACAACACTATAGTGCTGATATAAAGACAACAACAACACTATAGTGCTGATATAAAGACAACAACACTATAGTGCTGATATAAAGACAACAACACTATAGTGCTGATATAAAGACAACAACAACAACACTATAGTGCTGATATAAAGACAACAACACTATAGTGCTGATATAAAGACAACAACACTATAGTGCTGATATAAAGACAACAACAACAACACTATAGTGCTGATATAAAGACAACAACAACACTATAGTGCTGATATAAAGACAACAACACTATAGTGCTGATATAAAGACAACAACACTATATTGCTGATATAAAGACAACAACAACAACACTATAGTGCTGATATAAAGACAACAACACTATAGTGCTGATATAAAGACAACAACACTATAGTGCTGATATAAAGACAACAACACTATAATGCTGATATAAAGACAACAACACTATAGTGCTGATATAAAGACAACAACACTATAGTGCTGATATAAAGACAACAACACTATAGTGCTGATATAAAGACAACAACACTATAGTGCTGATATAAAGACAACAACACTATAGTGCTGATATAAAGACAACAACAACAACACTATAGTGCTGATATAAAGACAACAACATTATAATGCTGATATAAAGACAACAACAACAACACTATAGTGCTGATATAAAGACAACAACACTATAATGCTGATATAAAGACAACAACACTATAATGCTGATATAAAGACAACAACACTATAGTGCTGATATAAAGACAACAACACTATAGTGCTGATATAAAGACAACAACACTATAATGCTGATATAAAGACAACAACACTATAGTGCTGATATAAAGACAACAACACTATAATGCTGATATAAAGACAACAACACTATAGTGCTGATATAAAGACAACAACACTATAGTGCTGATATAAAGACAACAACACTATAGTGCTGATATAAAGACAACAACACTATAGTGCTGATATAAAGACAACAACAACAACACTATAGTGCTGATATAAAGACAACAACATTATAATGCTGATATAAAGACAACAACAACAACACTATAGTGCTGATATAAAGACAACAACACTATAGTGCTGATATAAAGACAACAACACTATAGTGCTGATATAAAGACAACAACAACAACACTATAGTGCTGATATAAAGACAACAACACTATAGTGCTGATATAAAGACAACAACACTATAGTGCTGATATAAAGACAACAACAACAACACTATAGTGCTGATATAAAGACATCAACAACAACACTATAGTGCTGATATAAAGACAACAACACTATAATGCTGATATAAAGACAACAACACTATAGTGCTGATATAAAGACAACAACACTATAGTGCTGATATAAAGACAACAACACTATAGTGCTGATATAAAGACAACAACACTATAGTGCTGATATAAAGACAACAACACTATAGTGCTGATATAAAGACAACAACACTATAGTGCTGATATAAAGACAACAACAACAACACTATAGTGCTGATATAAAGACAACAACATTATAATGCTGATATAAAGACAACAACACTATAATGCTGATATAAAGACAACAACACTATAGTGCTGATATAAAGACAACAACACTATAGTGCTGATATAAAGACAACAACACTATAATGCTGATATAAAGACAACAACACTATAGTGCTGATATAAAGACAACAACAACAACACTATAGTGCTGATATAAAGACAACAACAACAACACTATAGTGCTGATATAAAGACAACAACAACAACACTATAATGCTGATATAAAGACAACAACAACAACACTATAGTGCTGATATAAAGACAACAACACTATAGTGTTGATATAAAGACAACAACAACAACACTATAATGCTGATATAAAGACAACAACAACAACACTATAGTGCTGATATAAAGACAACAACACTATAGTGCTGATATAAAGACAACAACACTATAGTGCTGATATAAAGACAACAACACTATAGTGCTGATATAAAGACAACAACAACAACACTATAGTGCTGATATAAAGACAACAACAACAACACTATAGTGCTGATATAAAGACAAGAACACTATAATGCTGTTATAAAGACAACAACACTATAGTGCTGATATAAAGACAACAACACTATAGTGCTGATATAAAGACAACAACACTATAGTGCTGATATAAAGACAACAACACTATAGTGCTGATATAAAGACAACAACACTATAGTGCTGATATAAAGACAACAACACTATAATGCTGATATAAAGACAACAACACTATAGTGCTGATATAAAGACAACAACACTATAGTGCTGATATAAAGACAACAACACTATAGTGCTGATATAAAGACAACAACACTATAGTGCTGATATAAAGACAACAACACTATAATGCTGATATAAAGACAACAACACTATAGTGCTGATATAAAGACAACAACACTATAGTGCTGATATAAAGACAACAACAACAACACTATAGTGCTGATATAAAGACAACAACACTATAGTGCTGATATAAAGACAACAACACTATAATGCTGATATAAAGACAACAACAACAACACTATAGTGCTGATATAAAGACAACAACAACAACACTATAGTGCTGATATAAAGACAACAACACTATAGTGCTGATATAAAGACAACAACACTATAATGCTGATATAAAGACAACAACAACAACACTATAGTGCTGATATAAAGACAACAACACTATAATGCTGATATAAAGACAACAACAACAACACTATAGTGCTGATATAAAGACAACAACACTATAGTGCTGATATAAAGACAACAACACTATAATGCTGATATAAAGACAACAACACTATAGTGCTGATATAAAGACAACAACACTATAATGCTGATATAAAGACAACAACAACAACACTATAGTGCTGATATAAAGACAACAACACTATAGTGCTGATATAAAGACAACAACACTATAGTGCTGCTATAAAGACAACAACATTATAATGCTGATATAAAGACAACAACACTATAATGCTGATATAAAGACAACAACAACACTATAATGCTGATATAAAGACAACAACAACACTATAACATAAGAAACTGAGCAACTAGCATCTACACAATATTTGTATTATAAAAGTAGTTTGCATCTTTAAAAAGGATCCGTCAGGCAGCGTGTTAGTCTACACCTGTTGTTTACACAGCGTTTCACTGTCTACACCTGTTGTTTACACAGCGTTTCACTATCTACACCTGTTGTTTACACAGCGTTTCACTGTCTACACCTGTTGTTTACACAGCGTTTCACTGTCTACACCTGTTGTTTACACAGCGTTTCACTGTCTACACCTGTTGTTTACACAGCGTTTCACTGTCTACACCTGTTGTTTACACAGCGTTTCACTGTCTACACCTGTTGTTTACACAGCGTTTCACTGTCTACACCTGTTGTTTACCCAGCGTTTCACCGTCTACACCTGTTGTTTACACAGCGTTTCACCGTCTACACCTGTTGTTTACACAGCGTTTCACTGTTAGTCTACACCTGTTGTTTACACAGCGTGTGACAAATGAATGCATTTAGAAAGGATTTGATTGCTATACAGTAGTGAAATGGTAGATGGAAAATGACTAGTCTATATTGGTTTTAGGGAAGCCGTTCAAATGAACCTATCTTCCTAATATGTATTTACTCTGAATGCAGCTTTTATTCAGTCGTCTAATTGGACTCAAGCTGTACATGTCTCTCCTCTCCTCTCCTCTCCCCTCCTCTCCTCTCCTCTCCTCCCCTCCCCTCCCCTCCCCTCCTCTCCTCTCCTCTCCTCTCCTCTCCTCTCCTCTCCTCTCCTCTCCTCTCCTCTCCTCTCCTCTCCTCTCCTCTCCTCTCCTCTCATCTCCTCTCCTCTCCTCTCCTCTCCTCTCCTCTCCCCTCCCCTCCCCTCCCCTCCTCTCCTCTCCTCTCCTCTCCTCTCATCTCTCCCCCCCCCCCCCCCCCTGTCTAGATGGAATTTGTATTTGTTGTCCTGGCAACTGGACCTTTTTTGGAACATCATTATTTTGGTCTTACTGAGATTTACTGCCAGGGCCCAGGTCTGACAGAATCTGTGCATAAGATCTAGGTGCTGCTGTAGGCCCTCCTTGGTTGGTGACAGAAGCACCAGATCATCGGCAAACAGCAGACATTTGACTTCGGATTCTAGCAGGGGGAGGCCGGATGCTGCAGACTGTTCTAGTGCCCTCGCCAATTCGTTGATATATATGTTGAAGAGGGTGGGGCTTAAGCTGCATCCCTGTCTCACCCAACAGCCCTGTGGCAAGAAATATGTTTTTATGCCAATTTTAACTGCACACTTGTTGTTTGTGCACATAGATTTTATAATGTTGTATGTTTTCCCACCCATCACCGCTTTCCATCAGTTTGTATAGCAGACCCTCGTGCCAAATTGAGTCAAAGGCTTTTTTGAAATCAACAAAGCATGAGAAGACTTATATTTTATATTGTTTGTTTGTCAATTAGGGTGTGCAGGATGAATGCGTGGTCTGTTGTACGGTAATTTTTTAAGGAAAGCTTTGACTATGTACAGACTCAGTGAGCATAGCCTTGCTATTGAGAAAGGCCGCCGTAGGCAGACATGGCTCTCAAGAGAAGACAGGCTATGTGCTCACTGTCCACAAAATGAGGTGGACACTGAGCTGCACTTCCTAACCTCCTGCCCAATGTATGACCATATTAGAGAGACACATTTCCCTCAGATTACACAGATCCACAAAGAATTCGAAAACAAATCCAATGATAAACTCTCATATCTACTGGGTGAAATTCCACAGTGTGCCATCACAGCAGCAAGATTTGTGACCTGTTGCCACGAGAAAAGGGCAACCAGTGAAGAACACACACCATTGTAAATACAACCCATATTTATGCTTATTTATTTTATCTTGTGTCCTTTAACCATTTGTACATTGTTAAAACACTGTATATATATATATATAATATGACATTTGTAATGTCTTTATTGTTTTGAAACTTCTGTATGTGTAATGTTTACTGTTAATTTTTATTGTTTATTTCACTTTATATATTCACTTTATATATTATCTACCTCACTTGCTTTGGCA
This sequence comes from Oncorhynchus mykiss, assembly GCF_013265735.2. Lineage (NCBI taxonomy): Eukaryota > Metazoa > Chordata > Actinopteri > Salmoniformes > Salmonidae > Oncorhynchus > Oncorhynchus mykiss. The sequence continues at coordinate 6,506,754 of NC_048587.1, read as the reverse complement.
ATGTTAACACGTTCCCATGCCAATAAAGCCCCTTGAATTGAATTGAATTGAGAGAGAGAGAGAGAGAGAGAGAGAGAGAGAGAGAGAGAGAGAGAGAAGGGGGGAAGAGAGAGAGAGAGAGAGAGAGAGAGAGAGAGAGAGAGAGAGAGAGAGAGAGAGAGAGAGAAGGGGGGAAGAGAGAGAGAGAGAGAGAGAGAGAGAGAGAGAGAGAGAGAATGGAGTCAGTAAATGACAAGCGTGTTCATTTTAATAAAATATGAAAAGATTGTTGTCAGGGGATGATCTTTATCCTTGTTTCTACCAGTCTGAATTTTTCTTTGGAAAATGATGACAGAGTTACTTACCACTCTACTTCACTGTGCAGGGAAAGGTAGCAACCACTCCACAAATGTATTGTTAACAAACTATAGTTTTGGCAAGTCGGTTAGGACATCTACTTTTGTTCATGACGCAAGTAATTTATCCAACAATTGTTTACAAACAGATTATTTCACTTATAATTCACTGTATCACAATTCCAGTGAGTCAGAAGTTTACATACACTAAGTTGACTGTGCCTTTAAACAGCTTGGAAAATTGCAGAAAATTATGTCATGGCTTTAAAAGCTTCTGATAGGCTAATTGACATCATTTGAGTCAATTGGAGGTGTACCTGTGGATGTATTTCAAGGCCTACCTTCAAACTCTGTGCCTCTTTGCTTGACATCATGGGGGAATCAAAAGAAATCAGCCAAGACATCAGAAAACAAAATTGTAGACTTCCACAAGTCTGGTTCATCTTTGGGAGAAATTTCCAAATGCCTGAAGGTACCACGTTCATCTGTACAAACAATAGTACACAAGTATAAACACCATGGGACCATGCAGCCATCATACCGTTCAGGAAGGAGACGCGTTCTGTCTCCTAGAGATGAACGTGCTTTGGTGCGAAAAGTGCAAATCAATCCCAGAACAACAGCAAAGGACCTTGTGAAGATACCTGAGGAAACGGGTACAAAAGTATCTACAGATATATACAGTGGGGAGAACAAGTATTTGATACACTGACGATTTTGCAGGTTTTCCTACTTAGAAGCATGTAGAGGTCTTACTGGTTGGTAGGTGATCAAATACTTATGTCATGCAATAAAATGCTAATTAATTACTTAAAAATCATACAATGTGATTTTCTGGATTTTTTTAGATTCCATCTCTCACAGATGAAGTGTACCTATGATAAAAATTACAGACCTCTACATGCTTTGTAAGTAGGAAAACCTGAAAAATCGGCAGTGTGTCAAATACTTGTTCTCCCCACTGTATATCCACAGTAAAACGAGTCCTATATCGACATAACCTGAGCAAGGAAGAAGCCACTGCTCGAAAACCGCCATAAAAAAGACAGACTATGGTTTGCAACTGCACATGGGGACAAAGATTGTACTTTTTGGAGAAAGGTATTCTGGTCTGATGAATCAAAAATAAAACTGTTTGGCCATAATGACCATCGTTATGTTTGGGGGGGAAATGGGGAGGCTTGCAAGCCGAAGAACACCATCCCAACTGTGAAGCACGGGGGTGGCAGCATCATGTTGTGGGGGTGCGTTGCTGCAGGAGGGACTGGTGCACTTCACAAAATAGATGGCATCATGAGGAGGGGAAATTATGTGGAGATATTGAAGCAACATCTCAAGACATCTGACAGGAAGTTAAATCTTGGTCGCAAATGGGTCTTCCAAATGGACAATGACCCCAAGCATACTTCCATGACAAAGCCCTGACCTCAATCCCATAGAAAATGTGTGGGCAGAACTGAAAAAACGTGTGCGAGCAAGGAGGCCTACAAACCTGACTCAGTTACACCAGCTCTGTCAGGAGGAATGGGCCAAAATTCACCCAACTTAATGTGGGAAGCGTGTGGAAGGCTACCCAGCAGGTGTGATCCAAGTTAAACAATTTAAAGGCAAAGCTACCAAATACTAATTGAGTGTATGTACATTTCTGGCCCCTTGGGAATGTTCTGAAAGAAATAAAAGCTGAAATAAATAATTATCTCGACTATTATTCTGACATTTCACATTCTTAAAATAAAGTGGTGATCCTAACTGACCTAAAACAGATACTTTTTTTACTAGGATTAAATGTCAGGACTTGTGGAAAAACTGTGTTAAAATGTAGTTGACTAAGGTGTATGTAATCTTCCGACTTCAATTGTATTTAGTGATTCAAAATGTCCCGTCACACTGGTACAGATTCAAGTGGACTAACACTGAAATAACAGGCAGACATGTGAATGATTAGAATCGATTAATTGTTTCAACAAGATAAGATTAGGAAATGTACCAAATATAGTAGTTAGGTATAATGTTAGGTGTAATGTTAGGTATAATGTTAGGCATAAAGTTAGGTATAATGTTAGGTGTACTGTTAGGCATAATGTTAGGTATAATGTTAGGTATAATGTTAGGCATAATGTTAGGTATAATGTTAGGTACAACGTTAGGTACAATGTTAGGTATAATGTTAGGTGTAATGTTAGGTATAATGTTAGGTACAATGTTAGGTACAATGTTAACAGTGTGGTTAATGTTAAATATAATTTTAGGCATAATTTTAGGCATAATGTTAGGTATAATGTTAGGTATAATGTTAGGCATAATGTTAGGTATAATGTTAGGTATAATGTTAGGCATAATGTTAGGTATAATGTTAGGTACAATGTTAGGTGTAATGTTAGGTGTAATGTTAGGTGTAATGTTAGGGGTAATGTTAGGGATAATGTTTGGTATAATGTTAGGTATAATGTTAGGTATAATGTTAGGTATAATGTTAGGTATAATGTTAGGTATAATGTTAGGTATAATGTTAGGTATAATGTTAGGCATAATGTTAGGTATAATGTTAGGTATAATGTTAGGTATAATGTTAGGTATAATGTTAGGTACAATGTTAGGTGTAATGTTAGGTGTAATGTTAGGGGTAATGTTAGGGATAATGTTAGGTATAATGTTAGGTATAATGTTTGGTATAATGTTAGGTACAATGTTAGGTGTAATGTTAGGTATAATGTTTGGTATAATGTTAGGTATAATGTTAGGTATAATGTTAACAGTGTGGATAATGTCAGGGTTATGATAACAGTGTGGATAATGTCAGGGTTATGTTAAGAGTGTGGATAATGTTAGGGTTATGATAACAGTGTGGATAATGTTAGGGTTATGTTAACAGTGTGGATAATGTCAGGGTTATGTTAACAGTGTGGATAA